>NC_041372.1:13994682-14024682 GCF_900634415.1 Cottoperca gobio
ACACACACGCAGTGGTCTGCTCAGGGTGTCAGTGCGGTTTGCAGCCTATCATTACGCCCTGCAGGGGAAGCCAGGCTAACCAAACCAAGACTGGCACTGCCAAGATTTACACAAGAGCTCCGAGCGGCTCCAGAAACGCTTTTGGTGGGGAAACCCCTTCCACAGCAGCGAGAGGTCAGAGGTCAAGGCAGCAATTCCCATAGAAAGCAAAACGTATGGAGCGTTTGGGAGCTTTCTGTTGACAATGTATCACCAGGACGTTCCTCTGAGACTCACTGAGTAACACTGCCAGTGAGCAAAGTTCTCCATGGAAGGAAGATGAATATATATTCAAGATATTCCCTCATTTGGTATTTTTATTACTGGCAAAATACATTGTTTGTACATTCTCTTTAGGCCTCGCCACACACACACACGACATACAACACACACACACACACACACACACCGGTGGCGTGGAGGAGCTTTGTTCCTTTATGGATGTATTTAAGCAGACAGATTCGTGAAGCCTTACAGAGGAGATAACGGCACACACTCTTTACACTTCAACACTGATTGTCCACGTTACATAACGAACTGCTGCACAGGAGACGGAGGCAGCGATGGCCAATCATGTGCAAGGAGGCCCAGAAGTCTGCAGGTCTTAATGATCAACCAACCTGAAACCACCGTCCTGCACAAAACCTGCACGGGTTCTCTGTATCTCCAAAATAAACTGTCCCCTGAGAAGAATGTGGAAAGGCTGGGGGAGATGTGTCAGCAGAGCTGTTTGTGTGTGTTTGTCATCCCCTCCGCTGTGGTTTCAAGGCAGAGCACCAAACCTCAAGTAGAAATCTGTGGTGTTTTCACATAAATAAAAGTCTTCTTTGCTATCACTGATTGACGTTACACAGTAGTGACTCCATCTACATGCAGCTCCTGAGAGCTTTTCCATTTGCTGTTCAACACTCAGGCTGCCGGCAGCTCGCTTCTTCTGACGTGCAGGAAACGATGCATGCAAGAGTTCTGGCTAGTTCTGCGTGAGCTAAAGAAGAACTGGGTTGTAGCGTTAGCAATGACCGCCGCCGTTGAATCGGGGAGGGATGACCGAGAACGCCAAGAAGCATTTTACTGCACAAAACACTGTATTTGCACAGAATCGCTGCAGCAGCAGAGATCTCGTACCTTCTTCCTCATCGTAATCGGCCTACATTACCCAGAGTGCAACACGACCGCCAACACTTGGAGATTTACGTGCATTTTGTAGGTTCATCGCTACAAGGGATAACTTTCATATATCACGTTTGCTCCATCGTCAGTGTGAGATGATCGATTAGAGCAGCTTTAAAGCAGATTGCACATCTCTACATTAAGATCACAAACATTCAGGGATTGTTAATCCTGCAGTATTCTACGTGCTGAAGTCTGGCGGGTTGTTAGAGCAACCATCTGAAGGACCTTCTGGAGGTAAACAGCAGCTCACATCAGTCTGACGCTCAAATTAGCAGAACTAGAAAAACAATAATAATTTAGCTATTTTGACGTCTTCTTTCTGCTCAGTGTCATTATAGGGCCGTGAATGTGTTTTCATAAACCCCCAGAAATGCCACAAAGTCACCTGGCGTGAAGCCATTTCAGTTAGTTTGTCTGGTTCCAACGCGGCCAGGAAGGATTTATGGAACACGAGGCAAATACAACGTTTTCAGAGTGGGATCATAATCGAACTTGACTCGTTGTTGGCGATGAACTGGGATAGTTTTGATGGGAATTAATGGCAGAGGAGAGACGCAGAACAACCGCAGTTTTTGAAGGGGCATAAATTTATATAAAACACGTCACCGATGGAAAACATAGAGACAAAAACCAACGCAACCACCTTCAGTGAGGAGCGAGCAAAGCAAGGAGGGGAGGCTGCTCTGATGCATCTATCATCGAGCCTGGCCGCCACCGATGAAACGTGACACACAATGTTCGTTTTCCATCCGAGCGATGTTAGATCTCAAATATCTCAAGGGGGGGGGGGTCGGTGCCTCGGAGGTTTGAGGAGCCATGACGCTGCTGACAGCCGATCTTCTTAAACTTTTCCAACTCTGAAACTGAATCTGAGTGATCCGCCTTGGAAGCCGCTCCGCTGAGCGCACGCGGCTGCAGTAATCTGGTAATCATCAGACGTACGCCCATGACCCGTTTTTTGGTCGCAACCCAGAGATTAAGAAGCCACGATTTGCAGCACACGAGAGCGAGCGCTCTCTCTCTGCTGCCATGAGATATTAGTACGCCCTCTTTTTCCTAATTTCACTCAAACCGTTTCTGATTCTTTTCCTTCCCTCTGCTTCTCTTTAAGTCACTTTCTCCCTCCTTAACCCGCTCTTATTTATCCATCCCTCCCGCGGCCTTTAGTAACTGTCTGCTTACAGAGACTTGTGGTATAGAGGATCTATAGCAGCTCTGTTGACTTTGGCCCCGGCCAGACAGAAAGTCGAGCCTTTAATTTGACTGGTTTCAATATCTGACCCTTAATAAAACAAATATCTTTGTTTGGAGAGAAAGAAATCACCGCCAATTACTGTCGAGCGAGGAGGGAGCCGGCTCTACTGGATGTGTGCGCAGCCTGGTCCGGGTCAAGCTAAGTCTTCAAATTGACCTGGCTTAGATAAATAAAATGAAAGAATGTAACAAGGAGCTTGGTCTCCCCTCAGACCTGGGCTCACGTTTCCTCTGTAACCACACGGCTCGCTGTGTTGCTCTGTAAAAAACACGGATTTCTTTAGTGCAAAGTATTTTCCTGATCCGCGACCAAAAGAGCAGAATGTAAAACGTTTCTTCGTTTTCTTTATCTCATTCCTTCCACACCGACCCTCGTCTCTGTGCAGCCACGTGCAGTGTGTGAGTTTAAATACACTTCATCGATAAAGGGCTTTCCTCTACTACTGTCTGCTGCAAAGCATTGTGGGTCACTGTGAGCGTGAGGAACCTTAAACAATCAGTGTTATATCTTAGCTGACCATTTGCATGACACATGAAGATTTTTGTATGTATTTATACCACAGTTACAGGCAGTTATTGGTCATTTCATGTCCTTTTTGCAGGTTTCTGCAGTCCTTAAAAGGCCTAACATTTGATTTCTAAAATTAAAGGTTAGTTAGTTAGGTTAAGATTTCCCCAAAAGTCATATTTATAATCATAAAAGTCTGATTTATAATCATAAAAGTCTTATTTATAATCATAAAAGTCTGATTTATAATCATAAAAGTCTTATTTATAATCATAAAAGTCTCATTTATAATCATAAAAGTCTAATTAATAATTATAAAAGTATTTTTTATAATCATAAAAGTCTTATTTATAATAATAAAAGTCTTATTTATAATCATAAAAGTATTATATTTAATCATAAAAGTCTAATTTATAATCATAAAAGTCTCATTAATAATTATAAAAGTATTTTTATAATCATAAACGTCTCATTAATAATCATAAAAGTCTTATTTATAATCATAAAAGTCTTATTCATAATCATAAAAGTCTCCTTTATAATCATAAAAGTCTCTTTTATAATCACAAAAGACTTATTTATAATCATAAAAGTCTCTTTTATAATCATAAAAGTCTTATTTATAATCATAAAAGTCTTATTTATAATCATAAAAGTCTTATTTATAATTAAAAAAGTCTAATTTATAACCATAAAAGTCTTATTCATAATCATAAAAGTCTCATTTATAATAATAAAAGTCATATTTATAATCATAAAAGTCTCATTCATAATAATAAAAGTCTTATTTATAATCATAAAAGTCTCATTCATAATAATAAAAGTCTTATTTATAATCATAAAAGTCTCATTCATAATAATAAAAGTCTTATTTATAATAATAAAAGTCTTATTTATAATCATAAAAGTCTCATTTATAATAATAAAAGTCTCATTTATAACAATAAAAGTCTTATTTATAATCATAAAAGTCTTATTTATAATCATAAAAGTCTCATTTATAATAATAAAAGTCTCATTTATAACAATAAAAGTCTTATTTATAATCATAAAAGTCTTATTTATAATTATAAAAGTCTTATTTATAATTATAAAAGTCTTATTTATAATAATAAAAGTCTTATTTATAATCATAAAAGTCTTATTTATAATAATAAAAGTCTTATTTATAATTATAAAAAGTCTTATTTATAATTAAAAAAGTCTATTTATAATCCTAAAAGTCTCATTTATAATCAGAAAAGATGCAGAGATGCAGTGAAACCCGTCAAATGTGACATGAATGTATTAAATATTAAGAACAGATGTGTTTATGTTGATTATGTTGCCGATGTGAACAGATCTGTCACAAGTATAAACTTTAATCTCACACGAACATGTTCAACATCTGAAAATGAGGTGATCACAAGAAAAGTGTGAGAAGAGAAAGAAAGTGGTCGAGAGTGAATGTGAAGGCTGGACGTGACAGAAAGAAAGGAGTTAAAAGATGAGTGTGTTACCTACATGAAGGCTGGAGCTAGAAGCAGAAAGGTTAATGATAGCTGAACCGGATCCATCTGCAAGCTTGCACACACACACACGCACACACACACACACACACAGAGAAACACACACACTCTCAGGTTAGCTGGTTAGCCACAATGTTAGCATCAAATCACAGCGAACAAATGTTGAATAAACAAACAATTAGAATAATTTTATACAAAACGTTGGTGCGTAATATAAATGCACAGTGTATTCTTTAACGTCACATTACACACCAACATCAGCTCACATGTTGGTGACTCACACACACACGTGTCTCTCAAACAGCAACAATTCATCCAAAATGTTGTTTTGTGAGGGAAAAAGTGAGTGAACTGCTTTACTCAAAATCCATTTCATTCCCCGGGAGGTCCCCGCTCTGTGAGGCGCCGACAGCAGCGCCGGGTTAACGCTGAACCGGCCCGACGGAGGCCCAGATTAGAAAGACAAAGTGTTTATATGAGGTCACGGAGGAGCTGAGCACATGGAGGGGCAGAAGAAGAAGACAGGAAGGGCGCGGCGGGGACGGTGGGAAACATCAGCGAGGATGCAAACAACCCCGACATGTGTGGGTGGACATGATCCAAAGAGGGTCGTTTACTGCAGATACTCAGCGTAATGTAGCGACCTGTGTTAGAATGGGACGCTTCACGCTGCAAGGTCAGAGTCACAGTCACAAGTCTCCTCAACGCTAAAGCTGGCCCACCTGCAGTCTGTCCGTGTTCACCACCTGTACTACGAGCGCTTCAATGTCCTTTTCTTCTGTGCATAACGACCAATGTTTCCTTTGTGTTCTCGTGCGACAAACTTTCACACACACTGATGAACATTAGCTTAGATCATTCTGCACATTTCTGGACCTCCCATGTCACCAAACATTTAATGATGCCCCCCCGAAGACAACTGAGTTTTTGCATCAGACCTGTGTGTGTGTGTGTGTGTGTGCGTGTGCGTGTGTGTGTGTGTGTGTGTGTCGTGGCGCCTGTGGGTTAAGGGATAACAAAGATGGACACACAAGTAAATTAAAGAGCAGAGAGATGATGGAGGGATCACAGAGGGGGTGAGTGGTAGATGAACCGCAACAATGACGAGAGAGAAGAAGAAAGAGGAGGATAACATGCCCTTTAATGAGCCACCACATCAAACCCACTGTCAGCTTGATCGATAGAGAAGGAGAGAAGGGATGAGAGAATGATGTAAAGGGGTAGAGCGGGATGGAGGAAGAGAACGAATGAGGATTTAAATGGAAACAGAGTGATGGAGGAAAAGAAAGATGGAGAGTTAAGGAAAGATGTAGCGGGTAAAGAAAAGTAGGGATGAGTAAAGATGAGTGAAGAGGATAAGACAGATGGAGGGAAACAATTAGAGGAGGGAGGAGGAGGCAAAGAAGGATAGAAAGACTAAAGGGAGGCACACGGTGATACAAGAAAAGTAGGAAGGAAACGAAAGGTGAAGGAGGAAGGTGTGAAAGGAAAAGTGTGTCAGGAAGGAAGCAAAGATGGGGTTTTCCAGGGAGAAGGAAAAGGACCGAGTAGAACGAAGCAAGAGGGTTGTGCAGGAGTAAAGGTGGGAAGAAAGGAGAGAAGTTCAAAGGAAGAAGAAACTGAATTAGCAAAAAAAGCAGCAGAAAAAGGAAGGAAGTGAAGACAGGAAGTGAAGATGCAAAGGAAGAGTATAGGAGGAAAAGAGTTGTGGAGGAAAGAAAAAGAAAAAGAGAGAAATGCGAGGGAAAAGGTGGAGGGAATGAAGCAAGGGAGGGTTAATGAGGAGGAAAGAGGAGAAGGAAGAAGTGAAAAAGGATGGAGAGAAGAAGATATGGATGAAGGAAGTGAAGAGGGGGTGAAAGGACAGGAAGGAAACTTTGAAGGAAAGCAGCAAGGAAAGGAAAGGAAAGGAGGAAATGAAAAAAGATGGAGGGAGAGTTCCAGCGCAGTCACACACACACACACACACACACACACACTGTCTTGTATAATATCGAGGGTCAGATTTTCCCCTTCAGTGATCACCAGGAGGAAGACTTCACTGAGAGAGGGGAGATAGAAGGGGGGGAGAAGGATGAAAGGAGAGAAGGTGGAGAGAAAGAGGATAGGATGGGGAGGAGAGGGGGAGAAACAATAGGAGGGGAAAAGTGAGAAGTAGAGGAGAGAAGAAGACGAGAAGATAAAAGGAGAAGGGAGGAGGACCACGATCGAGAGAGGATACTAAAGGAGAGGAGTCGAGGAGAAAAAATTGAGGAAGACATAAGAGGGAAAAGTAGAGGAGTCGAGGAGGGAAGAGAAGAGAGGGGAAAAGGAGACCAGGAGAGGAGAGACAACGAGTGGGAAGGGATGACAGGAGAGGACACAAGGAGACGGGTGTAAGGGAGGAAGAAGAGATAGCAGGAGAGAGAAGAGGAGGAAGCCTGATGCTCAGAAACCAAAGAGGTGAAGAGAAAAAGGAAGAATGAAAACCGACGGAGGAGAGGAAAAAGTGAGGAGCAGAGAAGCTGCAGGAATCCAGAACAGAAGTCTTGAGTTCTTGGATCCACAGCGAGGAGGCTGACAGGAATCACAAGCTTCCCCGTCTCTGAATGTTACTTCACAACTCTTAAGAAGGAGCCAGCCCAGTGGTTTTCCATGTTGGAGCCCATTAGCTTCAAACCCCGTTCACTTCAACAGAACAGCAGAACATTTTCCAAGATCTACCAAACTGTCTGCACTGATTTCTGAAGGAGCTGCCGTTTGTTTTTACACAATCATCAATTATGAAGCTAACGTAGCTTAGCATAGAGGCTTGAAGCAGACTGAGCAGTGTTACGATCCAATCGGCTTCAGTTAAATATGACTAGTACATACAATAGTTATTCATAAGTATTGATGATTCATTAAGAAAGTTCTTGTTTTGCTCAGTTAAACTGTGTCCTCCCTCCGGTTCTAATTTTAAATACTGGCTTCAAACAAACTGGACATCAGGACATTTCACATTTCCTTTGCGACGACGTCTCTTTAACGAAATGTTTAAAAACAAATCCCGGTTGCTGTGAGTCACTGCTCTTTCCCACGTAATCTCTCCGTTCATCTCTTCTCTCTCCACCGCCGAACGACCACTTCCTGTCTCTTCTCCTCGGACTATTTTTAGTAAATGCAACAACAACATTATAAAACACAATAATTAGTTTTTATGTTCTCTCTTATGGTCTGGTTTGATGATGTGCATTCCTCTCCAGCTCCTTTCAGTCCTTTTGGTACAAAAGTGATTACACAAAGATATCTGTGGTGTGTGTGTGTGTGTGTGTGTGTGTGTGTGTGTGTGTGTGTGTCTACATTATGTATGTTTGCCCCCTCAGCAGAGTATATGAAAGCCTTATGCAGCCTGCCAAACCAACGAGCCCAAATTATGTTGTCTCCTGATTTCATACAATCCTCTATTCACTAATGTACACAAAGAAACCATTAATAGACAAGTGTGTGTGTGTGTGTGTGTGTGTGTGTGTGTGTGTGTGTGTGTGTGTGTGTGTGTGTGTTTACAGACTTTGCATTCTACCGTAACTGACTTCATGCTCCTCAAAGACAATATTTTCCTCCGCTTAATGGAAATATATTTATTTGCTTTCTTGCTGTGAGTCAGCGGAGAAGATTGATTCTCGTGTTAAATAGGAAGCTACAGCTAGCAGCCGGCTAGCATGAGCAGTAGGAAACAGCTAGCATGAGCAGTAGGAAACAGCTAGCATGAGCAGTAAGCAACAGCTAGCATGAGCAGTAGGAAACAGCTAGCATGAGCAGTAGAAACAGCTAGCATGAGTAGTAGGAAACAGCTAGCATGAGCAGTAGGAAACAGCTAGCATGAGCAGTAGGAAACAGCTAGCATGAGCAGTAGAAAATAGCTAGCATGAGCAGTAGGAAACAACTAGCATGAGCAGTAGAAACAGCTAGCATGAGCAGTAGGAAACAGCTAGCATGAGCAGTAGGAAACAGCTAGCATGAGCAGTAGGAAACCGCTAGCATGACTCTGTAGGAAACAGCTAGCATGAGTAGTAGGAAACAGCTAGCATGAGCAGTAGGAAACAGCTAGCATGAGCAGTAGGAAACAGCTAGCATGGCTCTAAAGGCCTTTACTAACCAGCGGCGGGTTTTATTGTGCAATTAATTTTGTTTACGTCATGATCACTTTCGCACAGCCTGGGAATATTACGCGGCACAAAAGCAACGTAACAGGAAGTATGTGCCGTTTGTGAATGCCTTAAAGCTCATTAACCGAGTCTGTATGCTACGCTAATTTAGCTGCAGCCTCATATTCTGTAGTGTATATCCAAAATTGAATTTACAGGCCATGTAGCAAATTTGAATGAAACATAAAATATAGATGATAATTGTAGATTATTGTTCTCACTAACTTTTTATAGGTCATATTCTGAAAGTCTTTCGAAAGGAGCTCAAGAGGTCAAATGTTCAACACGTCACACACACACAATCTGCTTCCTCTCGACTCTCGAGTCCTGACTCTGTGTGTGTGTCCTCATGAACGTGTGGTTACATCTGTGGGTTTGAGTGTGTGTATAAGTGTGTGTGCGTGATGAAATGTCAATTGTGTGTGTGTGAAACTAGAGAATATTATGCAGGGATTAGGTCGATTGGAAAATAGTTTCCATGTTCCTCCTTTAACGGCGAGAGGAAGAAAGAAAGAGGAGAGAAAACTGAACGTCTCAAACTTTAAGAAAAGAGACGGGAAGGGAACGAGAGAGAAAGAGAGAGAGAACGAGAGAGAAGAGAGAAAGAGAGAGAAAGAGAAGAGAAACGAGAGATAAGAGAGAGAAAGAGAGAGAGAGAGAAAGAGAAGAGAACGAGAGAGAACGAGAGAGAACGAAAGAGAACGAGAGAGAACGAGAGAGAAAGAGAGAAAGAGAGAGAACGAGAGAGAACGAGAGGAGAAAGAGAGCGAAAGAGAGACAACGAGAGAGAAGAGAGAGAACGAGAGAGAAAGAGAGAGACACGAGAGAGAAAGAGAGAGAATGAGAGAGAAAGAGAGACAACGAGAGAGAAACGAGAGGAGAACGATAGACAAAGAGAGAACGAGAGGGAAAAAGAGAGAGAAAGAGAGGAGAAAAGAGAGACAACGAGAGAGAAAGAGAGAGAAAGAGAGAGAACGAGAGGAACGAGAGAAACGAGAGGAAAGAGAGAACGAGAGAGAAAGAGAGAGAACGAAGAAGAGAGAAAGAGAGAGAGAACGAAAGAGAGAGAAAAAACGAGAGAGAACGCTAACGACTGGTGACCAACACGGGTCTCGTGGTCGCCACGGTAACCACCAACCACAGAGACGGTTGCCATGTCATCATGTCAGAACATGTTTATTTATGCTGCTGGTACCACTGAACCACACACACACACACACACACACACACACACACACACGAAGATACAGACAAGACACCACACACACACACACACAGACTCACGCAAACACACACACACACACAAAGACACACACACAGACACACACACAGACAGACAAAGACACACACGCACACACACACACACAGACAGACAAAGACACACACACACACAACACACACACAGACAGACAAAGACACACACACAGACACACACAGACAGACAAAGACACACACACAGACACACACACGTTCCCTGTGGAAAAATGAGTGTTTGTTATTTGCCCTTTACACCAGAAAAAAACACATTTACGTACTCCTACATGATGCACATACACAGTTAAACAAGCATCAACAGAAATGTCAGGACACACACACACACACTCACACACACGCACACACACTCACACACACACACATTCTTCAGACATGCGTTTGGAAAATCACTGGCTCTTTGGGTATTTAACCACTTACAGTCGGTTCAGCTGTAATGAAGAGCAACTGGAGAACAAAAGTTCAGCTGCAGCTTTTCTTTCTTCAAATGTTTGCTCGTGAATCTGATGATGTGATTGGATCAATAAATGTGAAACCTGAAGCAGCGTCTTCTGCTCAGTGACTGATGGCGCTCAGACTGTGGTTCACTTCCTGTTAACCAGCGCATGAAGAGTATTACAGAAGATATGTGCTGAGTGGCCGGGACCTCAAAGTCTTTCCATGGGATTCACACTTTATGTTTCTGGTCACATGCTGCTGTTAACCCTACTGCTCCGAAATACGGGATTTTACCTGGTCGGGCACGAGCGGCTCCTCGTCATCGATGTCTATGAAAACCTCCCCACAAATGTACTGCGGCGTGTCACCTGCACATACAAACACACGCAGAACAACATGTTTAACGTTGATCATCTTTCCCGCTCTTCACTAGACGTGTTCATATCTGCCATCGTCTTACGTCTCCATCCCTCCTCCTCCTCCTGCTCCTCCGCCGCCGCTCCCTCCTCCTCCAGGCTGCACCGAAAGTCCTCCAGCGAGCGGATGGTGCACTGACCGACCACCGGCTTCCTGCCAAACTGACGGTTGTCGATGACTTTGATGACGATCGGCGGCATGTAGAGCTCCTCACAGGGAAGTCTCTGTGGAGAAATAAACAAGCAGAAAGACGTGTAAAATATACAAACTGGTTCTAATTGGTTATGCCACCTGCCCGCCTGATGCTGATTGGCTATGGCTGCTGACTGTCTGAAGTTGATTGGTCACGCCTTGGTGACAGTCCAATCAGGGCATCGCTGCACCTCAGCTGACCCCGCCCACGCACAGGGAGAAATGTGAGGGCAATCAGGACGCAGACCAAACTCAGTTTACGATTTAAAACAAATGTTTACGTGGAAAGTGACACTAAAGACGCAACTTTTATCTTAAACGACAACGTGGCGGACGATGAGCTCCTCCACGTGTACCAACACACTTTATTTAAACCTCAGGCTCATCTAATGTCACCACAACTTACTTATTATTATTATTATTATTATTATTATTATTCAGTGTGCACGTCACCAGCGACTCAACCAGAAGAAACAAGTGGGTCACTGTAATCCATTTGATGCCTCTGGCTTTAAACGAGCTGATGAGGCCAAAGTCACACAATAAACTGAGAGACCATTTGTCTCTTCAAAGGAAAGCACGCACATGGCGTTCTCTTAAACCCCCACACACACGAGAACACTCACGCCGTCAACTTAAGACCTTAACATTGTTAACATTAGCTGCTTGGACTCGCTTCAGGAGCATTTCAGGGGAAAGTGTGTGCGTGTTTCCACAGTCCGGTCGGGGTCAACACGCCACTTTAATCTCGTTAACAATAAACTGCCGGATTTGTATTTGAGGGAATATGTGAATATTTCCATCCAATTAAAGCTGTCACAATAAGAGTGAGGTGATCAGACACTAACCTCTGCAGACGCTGGGAGGAAAACATGCCGAATATTTCCTTATAAGAAAACATTCAACCGAAGTGGACTTTACATTCGTCTGGAACAGAAGATTCACATTTTATTTTGAAAATATTGGCAACAGAGATCAGATTTCTAGGCAGTTAAGTGACTTTTCAAATATAGATTTTACATATAAGCAGCGAGAGAAACTTGTTCTAGTTTTCCTTTCTGGGGATATTTATGGTCCAAACGTTTTATTTGTATACAGTCACTGTTTATGCACATCAGCCATTTAGGGACCAAAATGACATTTGCGTGATTTATCTAAGATATCCCCCTGACGCCCCCTGATGCAGATTAAGTGTCAGACTTGAGTTTAACGATTGCTGACTCTCAACAGTCTTGTCGATTAATGATTCCCGGATATATTTCGGCATCAAATGCGACTCTGACCGCAGAATAACTAACCAGTTAAATGAAGCCACATGTCCAATTGTTTATCTGCTTTAACAATGAGGCTAAATAAACCTCGAACTGCACGAGTCGTCTGAAGGCAGCTGTTCCTACAGGAACGTTCATATCTGTACTTTTACCTATCCTCCCCACATTAAAGAGCTTCCTGAGGTTTAATCTGGCTCATATCAGCACCGTCAACGTGAGGATTATTCATCTGCTCCTGCTTCTCACATTCGGAGCTTCAGAAGTGTCAGCTCGGAGGCTGAAGTCCTGCTCGTTTCCCTGTAACGATGGGATACATTAACTCCATCTGTGTTCTGTGACTTTATGTTTGTGGTGAAACTACCGCCCGGTTAGACAATGGAAGAATATTACGTCTGTACGTTAAATAATTAATCTTAATGTACTTTATTTAAGACAAACTCTGATCTTTTACAAAACCTAACCGAGAGGTTTGGCTGTGTTTTTATTTTGTTACATTAACTAAGTGTTTAAAACTGCAACAATGTATATTTATATATATATATTTATAAATATATTATTTATATATATATATATATATATATATATATATATATAAATATATATTTATATTTATTTATATAAATATATATTTACAAATATATATGTATTTATTTATATATATATATATATATATATATATATATATTTATATAAATATATTTATATATATATGTACATATATATGTATATATACACGTATATATATACACGTGTACATATATACAAATGTTCCCTCTCTGATGGAAAATCAGCTCCACAACAGAGCAGACTTCTACAACGTCCACATCCTGCGTTATGGAAGACTTCTCCTTCTCTGCAGGAGGAACAGTGGAGTCCATTATGATGAAGACAGATGACTCAAACCACATCACAGCTCTCATCAGCCATGAAAGCCTCGGCGCTGATTACCTCCACGTAATGAGTGTATAAGTACAGCGTGTCTCCGTGTCCTCACCACATCAAGGATCAGCGTGTTGACGTCAAAGTTGGGCTTCTTCTTCATGCTGCGGATGACGCAGCTCTGGACCATGACGCCTCCACACTCCACCTGCAGGCTCGGGGAGGTGATGCTTGCCAGCTGGAAACTCTTCAGGTTGCGGACGCCCCACGCTAAGATCTGACAGAGGGGGGGGGGGAGTCTTTAAGTATTTTTAGTCATAAGCTAAGTCCACCACAGCGGCAGTTTGAGGAGAGAAACACGTATCGTAGTCGTGGTGAATCTCATTGATACCTCGATGGCGGTTCTCTGCAGAACAGGTTTGATTCCCTGAGGAACCACGAAGACGTTGGGCTCTCTCTGGGGGGGCGGGTGAGGAAGGTCCGACTCCTCCGGCTGCCAATAGGAACGCAGGAGAGTGATGAGTCAGTGACAGGTCATCAAGAAGAAGAAGAGGACGAGCCGTGCAGGGTCAGCATGTTTCATGTCAGGAGCCATGTTTTTATTTTACAGAACAAGCCTGCTGCTGTTAGCATGAGCAGAAACATGCTGGAGATGACATGTTGCATTAGTGTTGTTGGCTTTTTAAAGATAAAAAAGAGCAGATGAAGAGGAGGAAGCTGACATGAGGGCCGCTCCATCACATGCATGTATGACTGTGTGTGTGCCGTGGACATGCAGACAGTGTGCACATTGTACCCATTCCTGCAGGTTCTCAGGGAGGAATCCTGGAAACATCAACTGAGGAAGCAGCACCGAAGAAAAACAGAAGAAGAGCAGAGAAATAAAAGCAAAAAGGTCAAACATCAGACCTCCTCCTCTCCTTCTCTCCTTCTCTGCTTCTCTCCTCTTCGTCCTCCTCCTTCCTCTTCCTCTCTCTTTCTTCTTCTTCTTCTTCTTCTTCTTCTTCTTCTTCTTCTTCTTCTTCTTCTTCTTCTTCTTCTTCTAACTAAAGTACGTTGGCAGCAGATGTTCTCAGTGGTTCCTTCACACGCTCCTTCATCAGCTGACGGGGAACATGGTGACTCACCTCCTCGGCCATCATCCTCAGCCTGCTGGCCCAGTCCTCCGCCTGCTCCAGCACGGTGGTCAGCTCCGTGGCAGGTCCGTGCTTCAGAGCCTCCGCCGCTGCGACAATCTGCTGCAGGTGGAGGGAGCGGATGTGTCTCAGCGAGCGGTCCAGAGGGGTCGCACACGGCCACTGATCCAGAGAGGGCAGCTCGTCACTGCAGAGAGAGAGAGGAGGGAGGAAGCACAACAGCACTCAGACTCTACTTACAAATGCAGAACACTTAGAACGTTATATATTGTTGTACTTTAATCTGTAACATATTTATATTCACATGTTCTCTGTGTAAAATCCTGATTTAGCAGAGTCACTAGTAATTATGCAGTAATAGTGTTTACCTGCAGTCCATGATGACCTGATCCAACAGCTCCACCACGCGGAGCTCCACCTCCTCCAGATCTCCGCCCGCCTTCACCTCCAGCTGCACCCGCTGCAGGTGCTCCTCCTGCACACATGTTCAGGACTAAATGCTCCACATTCATTGCACATGTTCTCATTTGCAAGGTCGCAACAAGATGTAGAAGAGCATGAATACAAATGGATGATTTGTGACGAACTCATACAGATATGTACATTTCATGTTTTGCACACATCCTTCTGAGATTATGGACACTTGTATTAACATACCAACACTTTTGATTGTATGCACGAACTCCATAAACAAAATAAATGAGAGTCGACACCCACCAGTCTCTCTATGACAGCCAGCAGCATGTTGAGAGCCTCGATCCTCGGTTTGATCTCTTCCCACTCTGAAGACAGAACCACCACGGGCTTAATGTTTCCCCAGGGGAGGTAATAGTAGTGGCAACCTGGAACACACACACACAGGAGATACAGTTGGCAACGATACACTCTGTGAAATATGAATAAATAAATAGATTTATGTTACTTTCTCAGCTCGACTACAAGAAGATCTTCTAAACCAGAGGCGACCAAACTCACAAAGCAACTTTTACTGCAAACATAATTTAATTTGCTGCATGTTTACGGCACCATTTTGTTATTTATTGGACATTTATGTTGCTTTATTGAACACACGCACCAATTTACCCGCTAAAACTTGATAAACAGCTCATCGTTGTTATGCATACAAGTTTATTTCCATGCAAATTAACTTATTGCACGTATAAAGTAGTTTTGGTTGTTCACTACCATTTTAAATGTCTGTAGCCGTCACCTGGACTACACGGCACCTGACCTTTGACCTACCGTCAAACACAGCCCTGCTGAACTGGGTGGTGGAGGCCAGAGGGAGGCAGGTGTAGTCGAACTTGTTGCCGTAGTTACCGATGCTGACCTCGAACTGGATGGCGTCGTCGACGTCTTGGAGGAGCGTGGCCGAGTAAAACGCCACGAAGAGAGAGAACTTCCTCTTCCGGAGAAACTTCTGTTGAGAGAGAGAGAACGATGGAGGACGCGTTTCTGTGTGTTGTTAAAGGTGTTGATAAGCGTCTCCCGTCTCACCTCCACCACCAGCAGGTCGTCTGACGGGACGTCGTCAGTTCTCTGCTCCGGCTTGTCCGACAGTTTCGTAGTCAGTTCCAGTAAAACTCGACCTCGGTACGCCACGCCCTCCCCCTGACAGACACAAAAAACGTCTTTCAAAAGGTGCAATAAGGGAAACGTTTTAGTCAAATATTAATTCTGAAGGAGGACAAAGAAAGTTCTGGATGGTTTTAATCTATTATTGTATAGTGATTGTATTTATAGTGAACAGTAAACGTTACTTTTCCCAGGTTGAGCGCCTCGTGTGGATCGTTGAAGGCGGTGAACTCTCTCGGGCTGCCGTACAGGTTGACAAAACAAGGACCGAACGTTGGCAGGAAACCAAGACTATCATCGACTGCAACGACACACAGAGAGAAAACAGATTTCATAATAATCAGGGCAGAATGTGCAACAATGAAAATGAAGAAAAAGATTGATTGACTGGTTGGTTGATTGATTGATTGATTGATTGATGAAATATTGAACACTTGACCAAATAGATTCAGAGAATTTCATCGGAATCAAGATGGAAACAGTTATGAGTTGAAAAGAAAAGGAAAATATAGAAATATACGTCACAAAAATGAAGTGAAACAGCTGGAAAATAAAAAAATGGTGTAGAGAGGATGATGGACGTACTGCCAGAGTGGAAGGTCCGTGGAGTCAAGTCATCTGAATGCGTAGAGAGGAAGGATGGTTCAGAATCACAGACACATGTTCAGAGTCAGACAGGAAGGAAAAGCAGGTCTTTGAACGCCACTCAAACCCAACCAGATGCACGCAAAACAAAGCTTAAACAAGGCGATGATGACAATATGCTGCTATATGCTGACGATTCACCGTTATTCTCATGTTTCCAAACAAACACAAAGAACAGATGGCACTTGTCACAAACTGTGAGGAGAACTCATGCACGTCGTCTTCCTCAGGGCGAGACAGCTGTGAGACGCCCTGAGGACATCAGCCAGTTAGTCTTCATGCATCGCACTGAAAGAACGTCCATGCTTTATGTTCACAAACCACAGATCCATCTGAAGCTGTGTGTCAAATATGTTCTCCATCTCCCTGACGGAAACCCTGAACTGAGTCAGATTGGTTTACCAGACGATCTCTGACCAGGCAGAGCCTGCAGAAAACTGATGAATTACGATAAATTCAGAGGGACGGGGGATAAAGCTTAGGGACGACTCGTGATTTTAAGGTTTCCTGCAAAATGCAGAAACCCTAAAACATGGTGTTCATGTGCAAGATGGCTGAGCTGCAATAATAGAAAACCTGCAGCATTTGCAGGGTTATCATTGTTATGCTTATAAAAGAAACAGGTTACACCTTTGGAGTATCAACTTTAATAAAGAGTTTAAAAGAGACAATGCCACATTAATTCATCCGTTCCTGTTTGTGTTTCTTCACAGCAGCCGTTATCTGCAGACAGAAGGACATTCAGCCAGTTCCACCCCAAACCAAACAGTTTCCACGAGTGTCTTACCGTCTATCTCTCCACCGGGGGCGGAGATCTTAGACATACAGAGGTGGGTGGTGCCGATGACATCATTGTGACTGGCTCGGTCCCTGAAATGAGAAAGTGAGGAAAGAAAACTCTGCTTTTAAATGCATTTGCCAGAATATAAACAAACATAAAAGGCCACAGCGTCACACTGAAGTTTGATAAAACACAATAATTAAATAAAGTTATATATCGAGGGTTCACCAGTCCAGGATTCTGATCCTCATCTTCTCACACATGGAGGGAAACTGTGAGGGGGAAACAAAGCATGTGCTGTATAAAGATGACGATGAGTATATTTGTCTTCGCAGCACAATAAAGTCGTAACGTGTGTTTGCACAGTTTCGTGTGTGTCTCACCCTGATCGGCATGCCCAGACTCTGGTTCCATTGTGGATTGGCGTTCTTCTCCATAATCTTAGTGCACACCTGAAAAAATAAATAAAATACAATAAACATTAACTGGTTAGGTTTTGTGTTTAATGTTGGGTTTGGGATACAAATGTTCAAAGACGCACAGTTTTGCCAGCAAAGTGGATCTCCACCAGAGGATCCACCAGGTTCTTCCTGTTGCTGTCAAACCCAAGAATCTGCCTCATCCCGTCCATGAAGGCATCGTCCACTGACAGGAAACAGGAAGTAATCAGAAATCTCTCAAGCTGTATGAGGAGAATGAACAATAAGCACACAGTGGAGACTGACTCTGTGGCAGGTCTTCAGCTCTGAAGATCCTCAGAGTGAACGTGGCTCCTCTCAGAGACAGACCAGCCGGTCTCAGCAGGTTTCCTTCTATATCTTCTTTATCTTCCACACACTCGCGTCTATCAGCCTGGAAACATACAGACACCCACATGTGTTAATGTATTCTTTTTTTACATTACGAAACATATGATATGATTAAAAGATATAATGCAGTTTAAACTATTAATCTAGCCAGTGGAATGCAAAGGCTCTCTTGGATCTTTACACCTTACTTGGGTTTAAAGTGCAGTTGTCTCACTTGTGGTACTTCTGGTTTGAATGCTAACATAAGAATGCTAGCAGGCTAACATTACTATGTTGCAGTATCATTAAAAGCTATACTAATATTTAGCATGTACAGTTCAAAACCATAACAAGCTTACGATTAGCAAGGCAACATGCTAACATTGCTAATATGTAAACACTAGCATGTCGGTGTAACATGCTTAAGTACGTTAGCATTAATGTACAGGCTACATATTGCTGATCTTCTTTCTCACCGGTGGCTCATCTCCAGCGGCCAAAACCAACAGGCTGACCTTCAGGTAACCTTTGACCCCGGCAGAGAGGTCGTCGGGGTCACACAGCAGCAGCCACTTCCTCAAGAAGCAGTGTCCTGAAGAGAGGGGAGCGGGGTTAAACTCTTTGAACTAACCAATAAAATACAAGAACCAAGAAATTCAAAATAAGAACCAGGAAGTAAAAATAATTTCTGATTTTGAAGCTAAAACAATTCCACAAAATGATCCTCTAGATTTGAAAAATAATCAAACTGCTCGTTAGTGACAGTTTTCACACAAATAAAACACCATTAAATCCACATAAACATACTTACTGTGCTCATTGTAGACGGTGCCCACGTCCAACTGTCAAAGATATCAAATGTTTTTAGATGTTTTTGCTTTTCTCTCGGCTGAATCATGATCCCAGAACAAACACACCTTTGAATTCAACTTAATTCCACATATGTTGACAAATAAATGCCAGTTTACCTTGAATTCTCCGATCACAGCATCCGTTCTGAGTGAGCGGGAGTCGCACACCTGTCGGGCAGGTAGAGAGAGTTTACACGTCTTACAGCAGGAAGATACCCTACAGTGAAGTCCAGGAACAAAATGGAGATAAAAAACTCACAGTGATGAAGATCGGCTCATCGAACAAGTCTGACGGAGTCTCGAAGAAGTTCATGAAGAACGTCTGTCGGGAGGAAAACACTCAAGTTGCAGTTTGACACTTAAAGAATTATTAATTAAGTGAATTATTGAACATTTTCTCAGTTTGTTTACCTCATCAAAGAGCGGGCTGTTGCCCTTTCTGATGCGGGTCCTCTTGGTCTGTCCGGATAACATTACCTTGACGACAGGCTTGATGTTGATGCCGGGCAACTGTCGGCCCTCGATGACCCGCACACGAACCTGACGGGGACACACGTGAGCAGGTACTCTATCAAGGTAAGTGACATTAAGCACATAAAACAGTGTTTTGTGACCATAATATGAATTCTGTCCTGTGTGTAATACACCAGAGACACCACACGGCGGCGCTGTGTAAAGACTGCTGATCCAGCACATGACAGAGCTGCAGCCTGAATATCGTTGTGTACTTGAGAGCCTGCTTTATATTCCTACATGTCTTTGAAACACCAATACATTCATCATCAGATGAATTGATATATGTCACCAAGACCAACTTCATTCGCTTCCATCGGTAATATTTCCATAAAAAATAACCCTTAATGAAAGCAGGCAGAGGAACACTTCTTATAAAAGTAAATACAGACTCCTGGCGTCCATATTTCTGATACCTGTAAGTCCTGTGGTTTATTGGCCAGTGGTTTTGGCTGACTGCTGGCTCCTCTCCTGCGCTTCCTCAGCCCTCCGTGGGTGTTGTAGGACGGTGGCGAGCGTTTAGGCGTCTGGGCGGTGGGGGACTCGTGGCCCGAAGGCCCCTGAGGACCCACGATGATCATGGAGCGTCCGTCGTCGGGACCTTGGTCCTCTGTTGGCTCCAGCATCATCATACTCTCCGTGTCCTCCTCGCCCAACGTGTCCAGAGAGATCACTGCAGAGAGGTTGACAGAAAGTAGTCCCAGAAGTGAAACAAGCCAATATGGTGGAAGCAGCCGATACAACTTCTTTAATAAGTGAATGACTTGTGAAGATATTACTTGTGACAGTGTCCAGCTCCACACTGGGGTTGTTATGGGACAGAGGCTCGGGCTGGGGGGGGAACTGGAACATTTGAGCCGCTCCTGGAGGAGGGATGTAGGAAATCTGCAGGGTCAGCGTGGCCTAGTGGAGTCACAGAAAACATGAGGTTAACAAATCTTAAATGTTCCTTTAAAAAAACAGTTAAATCTACCTGCATAAATGACACTCTTTATATCATATCCAGGTGTATATGAAGTAGTTATTGTTCGTGTCAGGTAAAGGACGGACGAGCCAAAATCCTGTTCAGATAAATAAGTAGTATATATATATATAAGTGTTGCCTGCAGGGTGTGTGGACCAGTTAAAGGTGTCGTCTGCTGCAGTTTCCTCTCACAGGAAAAAGCAACTTGAGTGATAAGCTGTAAAGTTTCTGTACACAAGGATCTGTGTGTGTGATTATGTAACGACATTCAGCTTCTCATCAGTGCACAGAGATGATTGATTCAGCCGGAAAATATACATTTATTATATTTCAAAGTCTGAAATGTGTGTGTGTGTGTGTGTGTGTGTGTGTGTGTGTGTGTTTGTGTGTGTGTGTGTGTGTGTGTGTGTGTGTGTGTGTGTGTGTGTGATTATGTAACGACATTCAGCTTCTCATCAGTGCACAGAGATGATTGATTCAGCCGGAAAATATACATTTATTATATTTCAAAGTCTGAAATGTGTGTGTGTGTGTGTGTGTGTGTGTGTGTGTGTGTGTGTGTGTGTGTGTGTTTGTGTGTGTGTGTGTGTGTGTGTGTGTGTGTGTGTGGGGACATATTTGTAAAGTGAGGACATTTTTTCATTAATTTAGTTGATTTTTGAGTCTTAAATTAGATTTGTTAAACAGCTGGAACAGAACTTGACGTGGGGCGACTTTATTTCACCTGTTCCCAAAAAAATCAACTGATTTCAAACCATTTTTGCAATAAAGATATAACTAATTTAATCAGATTCAGAATAAAAAAAGAAAGAAAAGGTATCGTTGTTATTCTGCTTTGACTTCATCTATTTTAACTTCCAGAAAGGAAACTCCAAATGATTCATGATGCTTCATCGCTTCATGATACAATGACACTGTGAAATAATCTGTGTGTGTGTGTGTGTGTGTGTGTGTGTGTGTGTGTGTGTGCGTGTGCGTGCGTGCGTGCTCACCCCTGTGTTGTTTCTCTTGGTGTCCAGCAGGGAGACGGTGAAGGTGGCGGCCAGGTTTGGAGAGTTGAGCACGTCTCTGAGACCCAGCCGGGTTTCCCCCAGAAACCTAAACACACACACACACACACACACACACACACACACATTATTTCTTATGTAATGATTCAGTGTCTCCTCAAATACATTTTATGAGACTCGGTTTCCATTTGTATGCATATGAACTACATTACGTGTTGCTCCATGTGAAGCTCACTGTCCTCGTTGGTCGAGGGGTTTGATTCTGAGAGGCAATGAATGGATCAATAAATCAACCCAACAGTCGGTGAATGGGTGGAAATGTGAGTGAATACACACTGAGAGAACGACCCCATTCTTACTTTAGGGACGAGAGGTCCCGGGGTCAAATCCTGGAGCTGCACACAAGCTGCTTATCTTTCACACTTTAGGACAATCACTGAAATCCACTGCTGTGTAACGTCAGGGCGTATTCTCCCGTGTGGTGGTGGAATTCAGTGGAAATAATAATATGTACATCACAACTTTTGATAGAGATGATTCAAAGAGATAAGAAGCTTATAACTTCTTTATGAAACTATCATTAACCTAATATATAAACAAACAATGTTAACACTTTCATCTTGAGCTGCAAACATGCAGTGAAATGCAACCTTTGGTCCATCAAGAGGTCACACTGTGGTCTGATGTCCCATGAGAGGCGGATGAATGGATCACTAAATTAATCAACACGACAGTTGGTGAATGGGTGGAAATATGAGTGAATAAATACTCAAACGACCACAATGAGAGGATGACCCGATTCTTTCATGCTTGCCCCCGTTCCCCTCTGAAGGAACTCCAAAATGCTTGTTGACGAAGCGGAACGGTCCAAAAATAACCATCTGAAGGGTTGTTTTCATAAAACAAACAATGCTGGACCTTGGGCCACACCCCTGTCTGATACGTCCACCATATCTCCGTCAGACAACACCACCCTTATCTCAATTCCTGTACTCTGAGCTATGGGAGGAATGTATCGCTATCCTAAATGATAAGATGCTAAAATATTGCTTTGAATTTCAACTTTGCTTTATCTATTTAGAGGCAAGACTGTAACAAATGAAATATCAGAAATACATATAAAGAGTCACACTTTTAAGTGACGGACGCACATTTGAATTTGAGCCGTGTAAATGTACATTACTTGGACTCAGACATGGAATAAAGACCCGACTTTAATCACTGGAATTCATGTTAATCACTGAGGGGATCCAGTTGGACCTCTGCACAATGCAGGTAGCCAGGCACTAGAGGAAAACTCAGGGTATCACCGAAGTGATCAGGGTTCAGCCTCTGGGGACAATGACTGCCTGAGCAAAATTGTATGTCAGTCAGTCAATGTATGCCGAGCAGTCGGTACCTGTTTCTCCCCATCTTCTCATGGTCTTTGACGACACAGTACAGCTCTGCTCCAGAGTCCAGAGGGATCCCCTTCAGATCCCATTCAAAACCCTGACATAGAGACAAGAAACAACATTAGTTACCAATGAAAGAAGGTGTAAAGATGGGAGTAAATGGTGACAAAAGTGCTGTAGTTCTGCCAAAGTAGAGACAATGTCAACATAAATGGTCGGTTATGATTTTTCTGACTGCAACTAAAAAGGTTTCAGGTTTGTGGGAAAGCTTTTCAGCTTCATCACTTCCTGTTGGTGTGAAGAATTCTAGCGACCAGAATTTAGTCTGTGGGAGAAGAGTGAAACGAAAGTAATGAAGTTCTTCTCTGTTGTGGTTCCTTTTTATGATTTAGGCTGATAAGATGGGGGTATTTACACATTCGAAGTTACTTCTTGTGGTTGCCAAAATGAATACTGTCCACCAGGAGCAACAAGAAAGGTGAATAGAAGATATTAGAGTTGTTTGTAAGTGTACAGGACGTACCTCGTTCCAAACAGGGTTAGAGTTGTTCTTGATGACCTTTGTCTTCTTCTTAGACCCTGGAGAACAATGGAGAAACAGGAACATTAATATATCATAACATCGTTTTGTTTGGCAATTAGCCTCCTGGAAAATTAACTAGCAAAACCTTGAGATTTTTAGCTAACATGCTAATTAGATGTTCAATCAATATTTAGGCAGTGGTGGAAGAAGTAACCGCTCCGCCTAACTTTCAACGTTGCAGCTGGTGAAGGTGGAGCTGCTTCTTTATATACTGCTGGGTAGCTTAAGCTAAAGAAAATGTATCATCATGTATTAGTTGATTTATATTTTGTGTTCATAACCTAAATCTGCAAAGTAGGAGAAGTAGAAGCAGGATTAAGATGTTTTCCAGATGAAAGGAAACAGAGACAATGACTGTTGTTAGAAACTACTCATTTATTTCCAGGGAATAATCCTTGACAAAGCCTGGAATAGATAAACAAGTCTACAGCCATCAACATGCTAACATGTTACAATGAACATGCTAACATGTTACAATGAACATGCTAACATGTTACAATGACAAAGCTAACATGTTACAATGAACATGCTAACATGTTACAATGACAAAGCTAACATGTTACAATGAACATGCTAACATGTTACAATGACAATGCTAACATGTTACAATGACAATGCTAACATGTTACAGTGACAATGCTAACATGTTACAATGACAAAAACAACATGCTAACATGTTACAATGACAAAGCTAATGTTTTTTTAAAAAGGGTAGTTTCACCATTGCACTAGTGAAATCATCAACATTTACTTTACAGACAACGTTTATTGATTTGTTGTTCTAAATTTGCCTAAAACACCATGTTCGTCCACTTTTGGTAACACAACTGCTGGTCTTGATTTCAGAGTAGTTCAGGTTCACACACATTATTTCTCTCCATACACACACCCATGGTTGTTTGCTTTCCTGTTTTCACCACAGTCATCACCCAATGAGGGAACACACACACGCAAATACCTACGTAAGTGTACCTCCGTTCTTGGAAGATGAATTAAAAAACACCTCCACCCTTCCACAGAGGGGTCAAGAGGGTACATTATATTTGAATGTGTGTGTGTGTGTGTGTGTGTGTGTGTGTGTGTGTGTGTGTGTGTGTGTGTGTGTGTGTCTCTCAAGGGCTGATATCTGAGCTAGCATCTCAGAGACAGGAAGTGGCACAGCGTTAACTTCCTGGTTGGTTCAGCTTGGCACAGTTTCTGTCATGAGCCGAGAATAGACCAAACTGTGACCCACAGTGCTGTGAACTACGTGTGGGAAAGCTAAGTTTAGACATGTGTGTGTGTGTGTGTGTGTGTGTGTGTGTGTGTGTGTGTGTGTGTGTGTGTGTGTGTGTGTGTGTGTGTGTGTGTGTGTGTGTGTTGGTGCATCTGTGGCCACTTCAGAAGATAACATACGAAGAGTTCTTTGGTTGATGCCCTCTGAGAAGTCCTGCAGGTGAAATAAACTCTGTGGAGGAACTTCTTCTTTCCATTCTAAAAATCTGTTTCCCAATAAGAGGACACCTGTTTCTCTTATCACTCTTTAACTAATCTAATACGAGACTGTACAGTGTGTGTCCAGGCTATAATAAGTACAGGACTGGGATGAGGTAGCAGGACTGCCAGTTCTTATTTCTGGTAGTTGATGGAGAACAACACTTATCCTTCCTATAACAACACTTTGGCCGGAAATCCTGCCTTCAGCACACAAACAAAAGCACATGTTCTCACATTAGAATCACATATACACCTGCTGACCTCCAGCTGCAGACACATGGCGAGTGACAAACATTCATCTCTCCTGTTCTGTGCTTTATCCTGCTTCATTTCAAACAAACCACCGAAGACAAAATCAGATCAAGCCCTGAGACGTCCCGTCTGTCCATCAAAGAAAGGAAATATATATTCTAATATCTGATAAAAAACTCATTTTATGCTACTTTATAGTTCTACTCTACTACATTTCAGAGTAAATGTACCTTTACACATTTAGTACTATACACATGTAACCAGTAATATATAAAGTATCTTTAATTGGCTCCACATTGATGCACGCCAACGTTAAAAAGCTCTTACATGTACAATAATACAATATTCTATAATAATATGATACTTTGAAAGGAGTCATTCTGCAGAACGAGTATTTTTACTTTTGATACTTTAACTACTGATAATACTTCTGTACTTTTACTCAAGAGACATTTTGAATTCAGGACTTTTCAGACGGTGATATTTAAACTCTTCCATTACTGCATATGATGGCACCAGGAAACAGTGTCCGGACAAAGGCAGGAAGTTACCAGCAGAGCTCACCTCATTAAGAAGGCAGACACTGACTTGTGGAAAGTACAAACAACAAGCTGATTGGAAAACAGGCCAGGTAGCCAAGTGACCTCCACCTTGTGCCATTGGGCATCCCCAGTCGAGGTAAACCAAATACTTATCATCTTATCTTTAGCATAACAGCTCAATGGAGGGACATATGTATCTGAAAGTGTAGGCTACAGGCTACAAGCTACAGGCTACAGACTACAGACTACAGGCTCCAGACTACAGACGACAGACGACAGGCTACAGACTACAGACTACAGACTACAAGCTACAAGCTACAGCCTACAGACTACAGGCTGAACGCTACAGGCTACAGACTACAGACTACAGGCTCCAGGGTTATGACTACAGACGACAGGCTACAGGCTACAGGCTACAGACTACAGACTACAGGCTCCAGACTACAGACGACAGGCTACAGACTACAGACTACAGGCTACAGGCTACAGGCTCCAGACTACAGACGACAGGCTCCAGACTACAGACGACAGGCTACAGACTACAGACTACAGACTACAGGCTACAGACTACAGACTACAGGCTCCAGGGTTATGACTACAGACGTCAGGCTACAGGCTACAGACTACAGACTACAGGCTCCAGACTACAGACGACAGGCTACAGACTACAGACTACAGACTACAGACTACAGACTACAGACTACAGACTACAGACTACAGACTACAGACGACAGGCTACAGGCTACAGACTACAGACGACAGGCTACAGGCTACAGACTCCAGACTACAAACTACAGGCTACAGGCTCCAGACTACAGACGACAGGCTCCAGACGACAGACGACAGGCTACAGACTACAGACTACAGACGACAGGCTACAGACTACAGACTACAGGCTACAGACTACAGACTACAGGCTCCAGGGTTATGACTACAGACGTCAGGCTACAGGCTACAGACTACAGACTACAGGCTCCAGACTACAGACGACAGGCTACAGACTACAGACTACAGACTACAGACTACAGACTACAGACGACAGGCTACAGGCTACAGACTACAGACGACAGGCTACAGGCTACAGACTCCAGACTACAGACTACAGGCTCCAGACTACAGACTACAGGCTACAGACTACAGACTACAGGCTCCAGGGTTATGACTACAGACGTCAGGCTACAGGCTACAGACTACAGACTACAGGCTCCAGACTACAGACGACAGGCTACAGACTACAGACTACAGACTACAGACTACAGACTACAGACTACAGACTACAGACTACAGACTATAGGCTACAGACTACAGACTACAGACTACAGACTACAGACTACAGACTATAGGCTACAGACTACAGACTACAGACTACAGGCTACAGGCTCCAGACTACAGACTACAGGCTACAGGTTCCAGACTACAGACTACAGGCTACAGGCTCCAGACTACAGACTACAGGCTACATACTACAGACTACAGGCTACAGACTACAGACTACAGACTACAGGCTCCAGACTACAGACTACAGACTACAGGCTACAGGGTTATGACGTGCATCAGTCAGGAAGTTTACAGCTGGTCGCCTAGCAACGACAGCCTGAGATATTCAGTCAACTGTTGCCACGGGAAACGCCCACCAACATGCCTTCAGTTCAGAAGCTGTTTCAGGAAAATTATCCGAAAAAACGGTTTTAAGCACAGTTTATATGTCCTTTTGACAAAGACTGAGGAGAAATACATTTTAAACTTTAAGTCACAAACATTAAAGGAGTGAAAATGACGTTCCAATACGACAGAACTGCATCGTCAATTATGTTTCGAGAGAAACTTAGTTTCTTCTTGACGTATTACAAATACGTTTCTAATCAAAGTCTGCAAAGGTCTGAGATTGTTGTGGGTCAAACAAACACAGGACTTTCCACCAAGTGGGAGACAAAAAGTCAACGTTGACTTATTATAACTTACGGACCCAACTTAAGTTAAGTTACGTAACCTGTGATCTATTACTAAACGTTGAAACGTTACTGAAAATGCAGTTTAGCTGTGTAGGAAAGTCATTTTTTATCTTACATTTTATATTTAAAGGTTTCTACTATGTATTGTAATATGCATCGTCTTACTACCGACCCCCTGAATCTCCCATGATCCTCTTACCTCTGAATGAAACACTGGCCAGAGGGTCAGAGTGTCTCAGGTTGTTGGCTCGCTGGAGAACGCAACGTAACATGGCTGAAACCTCGAGGCTCAGAGAACTCGCTCAGGAAACGAGGGATTTGCTTCGGCTTAGCGACAGGTGACTCAGTCCTTCAGGTGAGAGGGATCCAAAGCCGGAGGAACGGTTGCTTACATTACCCTGGGCGCCTTGATAGTGATAATGACAACTGGGATCGACAAAGCAAAGACCGACTGGGGGGCAAGAAAATGAGTAAAAAGAAAAAGTGTGAAAGAAATCGCTTGCTAGTGACAAAAGAGAAGGATTCAGTTTTTTAAAGATCCACAACTTAAAAGTGCCGCAAAGTCCAATTACATTTGTTTAAAGATTGTAAGTAATTTAAGTCCCAAAAAAACATGGTGAAAACTAATTATCCAAAGATTGCTTTCGAGCTACAACTACACAATAAAAGCTCTTTTCCCCCCCAAGGATAGACGCACCTTCACAAAGCTGGCTTCTTTCTCTTTCTGACTCTAACACACGCAGGGAAAGAGGGCAACAAGGCGAGCACACACCTCACATCCAGAGGAAATCTCAACATTTCCTGTTCTCTTTTCCTCTCTTGTCTCCTGGCTGTTTCCCTATCTTGCCCACATCTTTGCCAGAACATTCTCTACCCACACTCTCTGTCCTCTATTCTCTGTTTGGACATTTTATGGATTTATTTCAATCTGTTGTTTTCAGTAAACTGTCAAAGCCTCTCAAACCCAGTGCAGCCAAAACAAATCCTGACTTTCTAAACATATTCTTGGGGAAACGCATGCGCAGTTGTACAACTGTAATTGGCTTCAAAATGTAAAAGAGGATCATGTTTACTAGCTCAGGGATTTCGATATGACATTAAAGGACTTTTCAGGGTTTTATGTGGTAAAAAAAGAGACCGCTAAATTATGAAACATCTCAATTAAAAACCTCCCTCACAGTCACTCGTGTTCAAAAACCTCCAGGCTTATTTCCCTTCTCTTGGCTCTGCTATCTTATTTTAAAGACTTAAGTCGTCAAAATAAAGAGCCAATGAGGCGGGGGCAACAAGGTCACACACAGTGCACACAGATGTAAACATGTGCTCAGTGAGAGAGCGCCACCTGCAGGCAGAAACCAGGGCGCACACACTCACACTGAAACATAAGAAAAGCTGCAGCACTTTCTTTTGAAGCTTCATAAAGGCACATTTGAACTCCATTACCCACAAATCCTGTAACGTGATGCGGGTTAGCTGCTTGCTTACATTTGAATCAAAAAAACATTTACACTAAATCACAAAATTGTCCAAAGGAAATAAAAGAAGACGAGAGGAAACGAAAAGATGAGATTTTAAACATCTGGTCATTTGAAGCCACATTTTCCAATTATTATTATTATTAAATTCCCGTTAAGTTTATAGATATGTTCATATTACACATGACAGCCTGACATGTACACATCGTGTCTTCAGTAGGAGTTCAGTAGGTTTGAAGAGAATTGATTTCACGCCCGTCGGTCTCGTCTGAGCTTTATCTTTATAACTAATTGTCTGTTGCATCGTGTCCTCATTAACAGACACGTGACGACCCGACTGACTGCAGGGAGATTACAGTGAACATACTTCATGCAGAACACTGAAGCTTCTCATCATGCGAGTTAAAACGATGGACTTTTAATGCAGGGAACCGACATCGCGCTGCATGAGGAGTTTAGAAGTTATTTACAGAGAAGGAATACAAGAGAAAATATTTGTCTTTAGTCTAAAGTCTAAAGTCTAAAGTGTCACTGACAGCAGCAAAATACAACGATGTAGAAACACGAAATGAAGGTTGAGGTTTAAAGGTGTTTAAAACAACTAGAGCTGATGAATGACAAGACAATAACACGTCATTTTCAACATATTTAAAGCTCCTCCTCTGAATCCTATCAGGACACAACTGTTGTAGGATGAAGAAACTAAAGACTGACTGACAACAAACTGAACACAGCTTCTCTTTTGTCCTGCAGGAAGAACCAGAATGAATAACATGAAACACTGGTAACATGTGCAACCTTCAGATATTCCATCAGTTCAACTATTCATGAGATTCAACCTGTTAGTCACAACAAGTGTGTGTGTGTGTGTGTGTGTGTGTGTGTGTGTGTGTGTGTGTGTGTGTGTGTGTGTGTGTGTGTGTGTGTGTGTGTGTGTGTGTGTGTA
>NC_041372.1:14027182-14060174 GCF_900634415.1 Cottoperca gobio
CATTTGACGAGTTGGGTGTGGCAACGTGTTGAGCTGGCGAGCTAATCGCTAACACGCTAGCAAGCCGGGAAAATGCTCAGCTCTCCTTTTACATTTTATCTGTACGAAAAATAAGCCAAGCCAGCTAGCTAACGCAAGTTTCAAATTCTTTATATCTGCACCTTGTTAGCGTTGAACATTGTTAGCCTATATATATATATATATTTGATAACACTGCGTACGGCACACGTCACATGGATTCAGATCTTCTTAATTGTTTCTTATGGACCATAAATCTGATCAGGTCAGATTCTTTGCTCTGAGCTCAGCCTGAACAGTTATATGGAAATTCCAAAGAATTTGACATTTGTTTCGGTTTTATCCGTTTCAGTGACGCCATTCATATCTGGCCACGACTCCGCATCAGTCAGTTTTTATTTTCATATCGGATGAAATATCTGTGCAGATATGTCGAACATGTATTCAGTAACAGAACTGTGAGCAGACATGTGGGGACTTCTGCTGCTGCTCTATTTATAGTCCGACCCACTGGGCTTCAGTCATGTCATCTACATATTTAGTGTGTGTGTGTGTGTGTGTATGCGCGTGTGCGCACTTACGGGAAGTATGCTAACTTCAGGAGTCGCTGTGGGGCGGGGGGGGGGGCTAAAAATAAGGTGGACCTGATTGTGTGTGTTCATATTTACTTTGAAATGTTACATTCATACTTCAGTCCTTTTTATAAGCTACTGCGCTGTCATTATGTGACATGTCGTGCGCCTGAGTTAGTCGTCCATCGATGCTTTAGAATAGATGCTCCTCTCCGGAGATGCCGGTGTCATCTGATTTCCTCTCAAATGACTCGGAGCTGATGGAAGATGCCTGAAGCTCAGTGACATTAAAAGAGCTGAGATAGAAATGTGGCATTATAAAATAAAAGTCCACTGAAATAAAATAAAAAATCCTTTAAAAATATATATGAATTTTTTCCCCAGATTTATTTCATAGCCATATTAATTAATTAATTAAATGAATAATAATAATCTTTATTTGTATAGCACCTTTCATACAAGAATTGCAGCCCAAAGTACTTCACAGCAAAAACATAACAATGAGTACAAGGACAGAATAAGAGCATTTACAGAACAATAATCACAGTGTTGATGTACATGAGTCTGAAGTACCATTATAAAAATAGCAGAATTAAAATAGCAGAATTAAAATAGTATAAAATAACATTGGAGATCATGCCTCGTTTCCGTATCTGTGCCGTACTTGAACAACCCTCCTGAAACCACATTCATCACCATTCTTGTAAATGTTTTAAACTATCAGAGCCATATTTTGAAAGCATGAGATGAACAATGGGCCCCTGTGGCCCTTCAACTGGTTTACTCCCTCTGCTACATCCTTGGTAGTCTTCAGGTTTCATAAACAAACCCGTTTGTTAAGTTTTATGAAATCTATCGGTTAAAGCTAGTTTTTCTCTGATAATCTTACACATTTATCAGAGAAACTTCCTCTTGTTCCCGTGGTAACACAGTCAATTTGATCTCAGGCTTTTCAAGAATACACTCTCTGAAATGTATTGAAGTTACCTTTAAACATTCAATGTTAAACCAGTAAAAGCAAAAATTAACAGTACAGCATGAAATCATTTAAATTAGTTTAAAGTGGCATAGAGTAGCAGCATTAAAAGTTTTAATAAAATATCACTATTAAAAAGCTAAAGTAAAGAGATATAAAATATCACCATTAAAAGGCTAAAGTAAAGAGATATAAAATATCACTATTAAAAGGCTAAAGTAAAGAAATATAAAATATCACTATTAAAAGGCTAAAGTAAAGAGATATAAAATATCACCATTAAAAGTCTAAATAAAGAGATATAAAATATCACTATTAAAAGGCTAAAGTAAAGAGATATAAAATATCACTATTAAAAGGCTAAAGTAAAGAGATATAAAATATCACTATTAAAAGGCTAAAGTAAAGAGATATAAAATATCACTATTAAAAGGCTAAAGTAAAGAGATATAAAATATCACTATTAAAAGGCTAAAGTAAAGAGATATAAAACATCACTATTAAAAGGATAAAGTAAAGAGATATAAAATATCACTATTAAAAGGCTAAAGTAAAGAGATATAAAATATCACTATTAAAAGGCTAAAGTAAAGAAATATAAAATATCACCATTAAAAGGCTAAAGTAAAGAGATATAAAATATCACCATTAAAAGGCTAAAGTAAAGAGATATAAAATATCACTATTAAAAGGCTAAAGTAAAGAGATATAAAATATCACTATTAAAAGGCTAAAGTAAAGAGATATAAAATATCACTATTAAAAGGCTAAAGTAAAGAGATATGTTTTTACTTTTGAAGATATTGAGCGAGCTTGCCTCCCTAATGTCTGCAGGTAAAGTGTTCCATAGTTTTGGTGCATAATTGGGCTGCATCCCAGATTTTCTTTTGGAAGTTTTGGGAACATTTAATAAACCAGTAGTGGATGATCGTAATGTTCTTGGGGGCACATAGTTTATTAGAGAGTTGGGAGTGTAACTTGGTCCGGGCTTTGTATATTAATTGGCATGTTAATTTATTTAATTGCCGTATTTACTACTTAATATTGGAAACTTTGCGATGCAGCTAACCCTTTTCCAAACATGTGGACCACAATGCAATGCACCGTTATGACGACGTGACATCAGGTGCAGTAAAGTTCTCTTCACAACATCCAGGAGCGTCACTAGCTACTAGAAAACAAACCGTAATGCCAGAAACTTCTTCCTGACTAAATACTTATTTAAAAAAACGTACATGAACTTGTTATTGTTTTAATAGCAATCGTTAGTCCACATGTGCGTCAGTACTTGTAGTTCCTCATCTACACCCAGAGACACTACGGAGTCATTGTGTTCAATACTTGAAAGATTGTCGAGGCAGCATGAGGGGAAAACATTTTAATTATTCAATAGAAATGACATTTTACATGTGCAGAAACTGGGATTTGGTGTCATTTCATATACATTTCTTCAAAGGAAAACAAACACATCACATAACATATTCTCTATAATTAGTATTGACTTGGACAGTTACTTAAATTCACAAGAAAATGTACCTCTCAAATTAGAAAACAATAAGAAACATTGCTCGTGTGTGTCTAACAGTTAAAAACTGGAGTTTAGTTCTTTACTGAATCCTCCAACAGTGTTGGGACTGTTCCCTTGCATGGCTGATTAAATGAAAGTGGATGTTAACACTTATCTAACCTTATTACACTTCATGTGCAAGATTCAATTCAAAACTTTATTTATACAGTTTTAAAAACAAGTGACTAAGCTCCCACTGTATCAGCTCCTCCTGCTTTACAAATATTAGCACATTATAGCTTTATTACATAAATGAGAGCAGAGTGAAGATGATCACCAGCCAACACATTTAGCACAAACTAGAAAATAAAATGCTAATGAATTATGTTTAAACTGTAAATATTGTATTCATTATTTATGGATGAGTAGTAACACCTTTTAAAAGTGCCAAACCTCCAAATATGTAACGTTCACTGACTTTAAGATGAAGCTCTGCTCTCTGTGTTTGTTCTGCATCGTTGGGACGATGTTCAGATATTTATCGAGTATTATGGTGGATGTAGAATTTACAGCAATTAGTTATTGCCAACATGGCTTAATATTATTATTCCTCTGCAGTGGTTTGTAAAGCTACACAGTTTCACATTTTTCGAAGAAGTTGAAGATCAATCAGAAACGGATCCTTGACTTTGTGAGGAACTTGGTTTCTGTTGAAGCTTCTGGTAATGTTCCTGAAGAAAGAAAACAGGGAGAACTCAAACGATGCGAGGCCAAGTGTGTGTTTCAGTGTGTGTCCTGTGTGTGTGTGTGTGTGTGTACCTGCAGGCTGCTGTAGTGTCTCTGGCTGCTGCAGTGCAGATCCCTGGCGTTGCTCTCGCTCGCGTAGAAAACGCAGCACAGATTACAGAAATAACCAGACTTGGGGACCACGAACTCCTGACCTGGAGAGGGAGACGGTGGAAGTGAAAACCGGAGCAAAGTGTGACGAAACTAATCAAAGGGGGAGTGTGTTGGTGTGCGTGTGTCTCACCCAGGGGGTTGTTGGGTTTGAATGGCGGCAGTTTGACGTCGGCATCGACACTAGGAGACTGAGAACGAGATCGCTTCGCCTCCGGTCCGACACCCTCCCTCCGCTGTTTACTCCCAACTGAAGAGAAGAAGGAACTTATAACTCATCTTCTTTATGCGCACTGCAGGGTACGTAGAGCCACAAACATTACGTGGGAAGTCTTAGTTGATGATCAGGAATTCATAAATCGCTTCATCATCACGTTTTAAGACCATTTGAAGATTAATTTTTCGCTATTTTCTGACATTTCATAGACTTAATTAATGAATAATGGAAATAATCTTCATTTGCAGTTTAGTTGATCCTTGTCTCAGCTCTTTGTACCTTTAATGTCCGCCCTGCTCCGTGTTTCCTTCTCCTCCTCTCCTTCCTCCACACATCCCTCCAGCGGCTGCAGCTCCTGCCCAGCAGAGGCAGCACCGCTGTCGGCTTGGACCTCCGGTTTCTGGACCTCCGGCTTCTGGACCTCCGGCTTCTGGACCTCCGGCTTCTGGACCTCCGGCTTCTGGACCTCCGGCTTATGGACCTCCGGCTTATGGACCTCCGGCTTATGGACCTCCGGCTTATGGACCTCCGGCTTATGGACCTCCGGCTTATGGACCTCCGGCTTGCCGTCACTTGACAGCGTAGACGGACCTTTGTCCAGTGACGAGGAGGCGTCGGCTGAAGTTAGAGGCAGCACAGCAGTGTCAGCTGGTTCCCTTTCTTCTTCTCTCTCGTCTTTTGCGGTCAACTTTTTGCCTCTGGTGGATTTTCTCACTGTGGAACGAGACAATGATTATGTTGAGCAGACCAGAGGGAAACTAAACGAGTGAGCAGAGCAGTCAGACGTGTTTGTGTTACCAGGAGTCAGTCTGGTTTTCTTCTTGGCTTGTCCTTTCGTCTTGGTCTTCACCGCCTCCTCTCCGTCCTCTCCCACCTCGTCCACCGTCACAAAGTTCACAATTTCCTCTAAAACGGGACAAAAAAAGAAAAAGTATTAACCCCCTCGGACATTTGAATGTTTGTCTGATAACATTGAATCAACTTAGATTTAGAAATCACTCAGTTAAATGCACTTTATCATCCATTGTGAACAACACACACCTGTGTGATCACCGTGTTTGCGTTTGGCGGATCTTGAGGTTTTCTCAGCTTCCTCTTCGTCTGGCTTCGCTTCCTCATCATCACCAGCTTCATCTAAAGTCACCAAAGTCTAAAAACAGACGGGAGACACCTTTAGCCTCTGCAGCTGAGCTGCGGTTTGTTTCCCCATGTCAGAAAGTTAAACCCACATGTGTTTGAATCTTGATCTTTACCTCTGAGTTTAAGAAGTCCACTGATTCGTCCTCCTGGCTGGGGGGGCGGGTCTTCAGCGTGCTTTGCTTCTCATCTTCCTCTTCTTCTACGAACTCGTCCAATGTGACGAGTGCCTGCAGCTCTCCCCCCGTGATCTCTTCAGCCCGCTCTCGGCTCTCCAGCGCTCTTTCCTCTTCAGCGTCATCGGCTCCCACTTCATCCAGAGTCAGCAGCTCCTTGGAGTCCACATCCAGCGTCTCCTCTTTCTCCCGCTCCTTCTCCCTCCTCGTCTCTCCTCCTTTGCTGCTGCCGCTCCGGCTCCTTCGCTCTCTCTCGTCTCTCTCCCTGGTTCTCCTCTCGTCCTTCTCCCTGGTCCTCCTCACTTCGTGCTTCTCCTTTGCGGCAGCTTGTCGCCTCCTCAGTTCTTCCTCCTCGGCCGCGTCATCGGGGTAATCCTCCTCCTCCTCGCTCACTTCGTCCAGGTTCACCAGAGTGCTCGTTGCTTCGTCTTTCTCAGACGATTTTTGTTTCTTCTTTTTAAGTATGACGGTATGGCTCTGGGGTTTAGTTGACTTGTCCTCCTTCTTGAGGTCTGTTTCGGGTGGAGCTGCAGATCCTTCTGCAGCAGACGGATCATCATGCGACTCATCAACTATCTGATACAGAGGCTCCTCCACCTTCTCAGATGTTTCCACAACTGTGCTTCCACATGTTGGTGTGTCTTCTTTTCCAGCTGATGCCTCTTCTTTTGCAGGAGTTTCCTCTTTTCCCTTCCTCCCTATCTCGGACGCCTCTGAGGCCCGCAGCTCCTCTTGAGCTTGTTCATCTTCCAGAGAATCTACGATCTGATACATAGGCTCGTCCTCCTCCTCTTCATCTTTGGGTGATCCGGCGAGAGATGCACTTCTCTTTGTTTGCTGGTCATTGTTTGTTGACGGTCCTGTGGGTTTGGGATCGTCAACCGTCTCAGTCCTCCACAGAATCAAGAATCTGATATGTCGCCTCTTCTTCATCAGCCACCTTTTCGGATGCATCTTCGTCGCCCTTCTTTAATGTTACGATGGCTTTTTTTGTTGTTTTAACATCTTTTTTTGGTCTTCCCCTTTTTACTTTTCTTCTCGTAGCGGGACGATCGTCTTTAACAACCTCATCCTCCACAGAGTCAAGGACTTCATAGGTGGCTTCTTCCTCACTTACCTCGCTGACAACGTCACTCTTCTTTGATGGTGCGAGCTCCTTCGGAGGTTCTTTCTCTTCTTTCTTTGGGGTCTTGTCCCTGCTTCGTTCCTGGGACTCTCTGGCAGGAGTGTGTCTCCTTCTTGTTGGTGTGTCTTCTTTCTTCGTTGTTCTTTCCCTCTTTCCTCGGGTAGATCTTGTGATGGTCGGTTCATCATTGGCCGTTTCGTCGTCTACAGAGTCTAAAATCTTGTATGTAGCCTCCTCTGGTTTTTCTTCTGTGAGATCCACTATCATTTTATCCTCTTTCCTTCCTCTTGCACTCCTCCTTCTACCAGACACTTCTGTGGCGCCGATATATTGCGCCGGTTCGTCTTCAACAGAATCTACTATCTCATACACGATCTCCTGTGTGACCTCTTTGTCTTTTTTAGAAACTGCAGTCCTGTCCATGTTTGTCCGTGTCTCGTGTTTTTTAACCGCCCTGTTCTTTGGAGATTTCTCCTTCTCCTGACACTTGGACGCTCTGGTTGCGGGGCCACTCTTCTTTGATGGTCTATCATCTTTTCTAGAAGTCGCCTCCAGTCTCATGTTTCTTTTCCCCGTGTCGTCAGTGTCTGTCGTTGGCTGATCATCCACAGAATCAATGACCTCATATACGTCGTCCTCGTCCTCCATGGGCCCAACTTCTTCTTTAGATAACGGGCCACTGGGAGTTTCAAGGTGTTGGCTGTCATCTTCTGTTGTAGTCTGATCCTCAACGGAATCTAATATCTCAAAGGTTTCTGTTTCAGGAGCATCTTTTAAAGTATCTTTGCTGTCGGCGTCTTGTGGAGTCTTTTCTTTTGGGATTTGGCTTCCAGGATTTTCCACATCTTCGGAGGCTTTGCAGGATTCTGTTGATAACATTTCACCTTTGTGTTCGTCCTTTTTTCTCTTTATCTCATCTCCTATTGAAGCTTGTTTACTACCTGCATCTAACACTTGGAAATGATCTACATTTGCCTCTTGATCTTTACCTGCTGAATCTTTAGCAGATGTGTCACCTGCTGAGATTGAATCTTTCTCAGACAGTTGCTTTACTGTGGAACTGTCCTCTTGGACCAGGGGACTGTCCTCTTGGACCAGGGGACTGTCCTCTTGACCTGTAGCTGCTTGGTCTTCGGTAACACTGTCTAACAATTGGAAAGAATTGTCCATTTCCATTTCATTTGACCCCTGTCGGTGGGCACTGTCTACAGCCTGAAAGCTTTCCTTGTGCAAAGTCTGGTGTCCCTCAGGTCGAGTCAGCTGGCCTTCAGAGCCGCCGTCTTGGTCCGCACCATCCATCTGCTCAACTGAATCAAGGATTTGGTATTTTTCCCCGCCGTCCTCCTCCACCGTTGTAGGTTTGTCTTCTTTCCCTTCCTCTTTGCTTTTCTTCTGGTCTTTGAGTGTAGTCGACATTAGAATCATTGTCCAGACTCTGTGCTTGGCTCAACTCTAAGCCGTGTCCCTGTCGAGGTGGATGCATCTCTGATGATGCTTCTAGTTTTGTCTCCGACTCAACAGTTTTTGCAGCAATGCCCTCTGCTGACACTTTGTGGTCAGACTTTGCCACTGTCCTCTCAGTGGCTTTCACTTCGTCTTTAAGAGACTCTGAAGGACGCTCCATCGACGCCTCCACAGTTGCTGCTGATGTTTTCTTTTCTGTTTCACGTGCAGCGGAGGATGAGCGGGTACTAGCAGCGGAGGATGCCGTACTTGATGCTTTGGCTGGAGATTTTGTCTTGTTCTGTTGTGTTTTCTGACCAGAGGAAGAAGGCCTTGCAGCAGACAGTGAAGAAGAAGAGGAGGAGGCCTTACTGACGTGGGCAGAGGCTGGGGATTTGGTGGACTCAGATGAGTCCTTGGGCTTTTTTGGTGACGCAAAGCTAGAAGAGCTTGAGCCTTTAGTTGAATTGGATGAGGTGGATGAGGAAGGGGCTTTCGAAGAGCTCTTTGAGGTCCGTCTGCCGTCTGCCCTAAACCTCTCCCCTCTGGAGTGTTTCGATGAAGAGGATCTACGAGGGTGGGTGCGCGTGTATTTCCGGTCATCACCACCAACTTCATCAACGGTGACAAAGTCCTTCATGTTTATATTTTGGTCATCAAAAATATAGGCGTCTGAAGGAAGAGCGTCATCTGTGAAATCAAGATGAAACTGGAGGGAGAACAAAGAAGGAATCAATCAGGGAGGTCATAAATCAAGATAAATAAACTCAATAAATTACATTTTTAACCAGTCATGTATCGCATACGATTGTTTAATTAACAAGGACTGGTGAAAAGGACTCGGGACAGCGGTCATAGACAAATCATATCTCGTCCCCTGTGCTGCTTTGTTCACCTCTCTTTGTGGTGCGTCTTTAGACGATGCAGTTCCAGAGGTTGTGTTGCTTTTATTGAAGCTCTAAGAGAACATTTAGCTTTTTCACATCAGATTAGTGACGTGTGAAGACATTAGGCAGAGTTACGGCGGAGTAACGGCATGGACGTGCACAAGTATAACCCTCTTTTCAAAATGTCAGAGAACATTTAAAATCTCTGGTCATTTTGTTGAAATGTTTTTTTCCCACTAATGTTGATTATGATTTATCACAGATTTATTTAGAAATGTAAAGCTTTTGACAGAAAAAATACTTTATTACAGATTTAAAGCCGGGTCTCACCTGCTTCCTCCCCATCCGGCTACTGCTCACACGGGTGAGTCTATGATTGCGGACCGCTGCCGTGATGGCCTGGAAATCATCTGCGTTAATCGGAGGAAGTTCTGCAGAGGTTCCTTCAGGCTTGAGCGCTGCAGCTGACGGGGCAGGACTGGAAGCAGCCGGGCCTGTGGTTCCACTGCTGACAGCAGACTTCGCACCAGACTTCGCACCAGACTTTGCATCAGACGTGACGTCAGACTTCGCACCAGACTTCGCACCAGACTTCGCATCAGACGTGACGTCAGACTTCGCACCAGACTTCGCACCAGACTTCGCATCAGACTTCGCATCAGACGTGACGTCAGACTTCGCACCAGACTTCGCACCAGACTTCGCATCAGACGTGACGTCAGACTTCGCACCAGACTTCGCACCAGACTTCGCATCAGACGTGACGTCAGACTTCGCACCAGACTTCGCACCAGACGTGACGTCAGACTTCGCATCAGACTTCGCACCAGACTTCGCATCAGACGTGACGTCAGACGTCGCATCAGACTTCGCACCAGACTTCGCACCAGACTTCGCACCAGACTTCGCATCAGACGTCGCATCAGACGTCGCAGCAGATGTGACATCAGACGTCGCATCAGACGTCGCAGCAGACGTCACATCAGACGTCACCGCAGACGTCACATCAGACCCCTCTTCCATCTTTACTTCCACTTTCTCTACATCTTCATTTGCCTCGGGAACAACAGTTGAGTCCGTGACGATCTCAGGTTTCTCCCCGTCCTCCTTCATGGCTACGTCACTTGGTCCTGCTGTGATGGGCTCAGTAACGGTGGACGGTTCCGAAGGAGGGGGCTGTGTTTGACATTTCACAGCTGGAGGCTCGTCTATGACAATGACGGCGTTCGGGTCAAAGTTTGTTGTGGTCTTACTTGAATCTCGTAGACGCTGTTTTATGCTCTTCAAACTAAAATTGCAAATAAAAAGGAAAGTTAGTCGTAAACGACAGCAGCGTTGTTCTCACTGTAAAATGTGGACTAAACATTGCAGCTGTTGAGTCTCTTTCTTAACCTGAACAAGAACAAGTATGAAGTGATATACTCACGACTCAGCACGTAGAACTTTACTCCTAGAGAGAGAAAGAAAGAAATACAGATGAACACACATACAGAGGCAGCCTGCTTTTACAAAGACTGTGTGGAAACAAATGCCTCGTTCACACTACAGGAGTCCTCCTGGTGAAAGATGCTGTAGTGTGTGTGGCGACTCTAAGCTTCCCGATAACACAGGAAGTTGAGTAGTGTGAACTTAATAAACCCCAGTTCACCCTCCTAAGTTCTAAATGCTTACCAAGCGTTGCTCTTGTTAGAAGAGTCCGGTTTGAAAGTGATGTGTTTCTTCACCACTTTGGTGACAGCGCTGGAGTCAGACATCTCAACGTATATCTGAGGCAGAACGACAAAGAGAGGAAAGACAGAGAGGAGGGAGAGATGAAGAAAGGCAACAGAGAGAGCCATAAGAATCTATTGTGTGTCAAGTTTTAGTATATTCTAGCAAAATGACAAGTTTATCAGCCCCGTAAAACTGGAGCTGACTGAAACATGACATGGCTCTTTACATTACAGGTCATTCAGCAGACGCTCTTATCCAGAGCGACTTACATTGAACTAAGTACAGGGACAGTCTCCCTGGAGCAGCTCAGGGTTAAGTGCCTTGCTCAGGGGTACAATGGTGGCTGCCTGGTATTGAACTCCCGACCTTCTAGTGTTTTGTTTGGAAGGCGTACCACTAGACAATCACAACCACCCTCTTCTGTCAACACTTAAATGTGAAAATAAAGTGTGTTTTGTACCCTGTTGGCGAGTGGCAGGAAGTTGACAAAGGTTGCAATGGACGCCACCATTTCTATGACGACCCAGATGATGTCCAGAGACACCTCAGAAATGTCCACACACAGCAGCCGCTCCTCCAGAAGCTTCGTCTCTTTAACTTCCTGAAGAACAACAAGTGTTTGGCGTTAAGGACCAGAGGTCCAAAGATGAAAAGCTGCTTTCACTTGACACGTGATTAGAGACTTACAGCGTCGCTCAGCTTCATCAGAGTTGTGTACATCATCTCCTGCAAAAACAGTCACATTGTTACAGATGGGATGATATCTCACGCTCTGTTAGCATGTTAGCACAGTTAGCTCGGCCGTCACCATGTTGAGGGCTCAGATAGATTCTGTCTACTTCCATCCTGACACCCAGAGGGCACTTTAGTGTCCTTACCTCACTGGGTTGGGGACGCATGTCTTGTAAGACGAAGTGAACACTGAGCTTGAAGCCTTTGACAAAAACTGGATTTAAGAGTTGATCTCCAGCAAAATCGCTGCACGAAGTCCAATCAGCGAAAAACACAAAGGCCTGGAGGTGACGAGAGGAAAGGAACAAAGCACCAGTTAAATAACAGAGTTGCATGCGATGCTTGTCCCTGTAACTCGCCAGGTTTACATTCAAATGTTTTGCATATTATAACTAGAGGAAATGTGAATGAAGGTTCGTCTCCGCCCACGACTGTTATGACCCCATCAGCACATGTATGCCCAATGTACGGTAATGGTTACCATACGTACTGGTGTACTCCTTACCCTCTTCTGCACCGGTAGGACCGCCACGTTGTAGTTGAGGGACTCAAGGTTCTGTTTGGGGAAATACCGGGAGACCAAATTGGCCACGTCCTCATGCTGGTAGACACCTTCTGGCAAACCGGTCAACATGATCGTGGAGAACGCGAAGCCATGAACTTTGGCCTTCTAGAAAAACACAACGTTCAAAGCCCAAAGCTTAATACACGTGTTGGTGAGTCGATCACTTCCTGTCCAGTTCTTCTACCTTAAATACTCATTACATTGACCTAAATGTTGATTAAATATGCATCTTTTAAATGTGCCTCTTAAGTTATTGATGTTCTTACCTCAATGTCGCTCTGTGATCTGACTGTCCGGTAATCTTGGAGGTAAAAGTGAACATCAGAGTCAGTTAAGTCCGTGTGGCGGCATCAAACTATTACTTTTAATTCAGATCCCAGGAAAGTGTCTCTTACCAGGGATGATGAACAAAGGAGACACGGTCGGGAACAGGAAGGGACGCATTCTCATCGTGACCCAAAATGGTCCTAAATCATCGCGCGGGTTACTTTGCACGGCAACACTACTGCTGGTGTTTGCCTGAGCTCCATCTCTTTGAGCTGCACAGACCAAAAAAACAAATCTCCATCGTTAATATTTTGTCATTTTATTCTATTTTTTGTAATTCTCTCCATCATGAAGTCTATCAGATGCAATCACCGGCTGCCCAGACTTAGCAAAAATGTTAACTTGCCAAACTTCTCAAGACATGTTATTAATTAGAACACTGTTACACACCACATATAAGAGAAAGACTTCAGGGAGCATCTCTCTATACTTACAGAGTGACAGATGGGCAACGTGGTGTTTGCTCAGCCTCTGAACTTTGTGGCCGGAGGCTTCTCTCTTACTGCACCAGAGTCCGAAGCGATCAGTATCGCAAGTGGACTCAAATTCTATAAATACCTGGAAAACACACGCACACGACAGGTAAGGCAAACTGGAATTATTTTTTGAAGCCACTTGAAACTAAAATCCTTGCATGTGTTGGTTGATACCTTGTTGAGCAGCGGCAGGTAGTTCTTGACAGATATGATTGGTTTCATATTTTCTCTGAGCTCCCCGGCCTCCTTCCATGAAATATTCTTGATGAGGACTATTCTCGATCCATAATCTGCCACGTGCTGCATCGAGAACAGGAAGTGCACATCCAAACCAAGAAGTTAACAAGAGGACACAGAGACACACACACAACCGCTCTGCATTGTTTCAGACAGATTAATGTTACAGTTAGAATCTTTCTCACTTTAAATGCATCTTAAAAACACTTACCGTATTTTCCGCACTATAAGGCGCACTTAAAAGCCTTTAATTTTCTCAAAAAGCGACAGTGCGCCTTATAATCCGGAGCGCTTTATATATGGATTAATTCTGGTTGTGTTTACTGATCTCGAAGCGATTTTGTGTGGTACACGGCGCTCTGTCAAAATGTTTTAGTACGACTTTTGTAAACTACAAAGCCGCACTGTGCTGCCTATTTCTATGTTTATAGAGTTGGGACATGTTTTTTGACTCAGAGTGAGCACTCCTTGGTTTGTTGGTTTGCTGGGGGCGTGTCAGAGTGAGCGCTTCTGCTTTGCGAGGATCTTTGTTTACGGAGCTGCGAGATCAACACGTGGAGCAGAGACGCTAAAAAACTGTGTTTGTGTCTGTGATGCTTGAGCCTTGGAAACTATTTGTCTTTTTACGAAGTAAAATAAGAACAGTAAAGTCAAGAAAGCAAACCTTGCATCTTTATTGGAGGACTTTTGCATGTTAGCTAACTGTCTAGCTACGCATAGGGATACGCGCTGTACTTGCATAACACGCACCGCTTGCAGCATTACGGCTACCGTAGTCAGGAGCGTCGCGGAGTAATACATACTGTGCTTCACCATAATATTACAGTGTGTGTGTATAAGGACCCCAAAATGGCACCTGTCAAGAGACACGCTTACGACGCGGACTTCAAACTCAAGGCTATCAGTCACGTATTAGAACATGGGAATAGAGAGAATTCAACATTAATGAATCAATGGTACGGAAGTGGAGGAAGCAAGAAGACGACGTTTGATTTGGCGGTATCAGACTGTTTTTTTTACGTGTTACAACTGAACAAGGTTGGGAGTTATTGTGAATACGCTCATTAACGTTTGAACAATGTTGAGTTATTGTGAACACGTTTAATAAAGTTTGACTGACTGACTTATCTGACTGTTTTGTTTCGCTTAATGCGCCTTATAGTCCGGTGCGCTTTATATATGAAAACAGATCGAAAATAGACCATTCATTGACAGTGCGCCTTATAATCCAGTGCGCTCTATAGTGCGGAAAATACGGTACATGTAACTCCACTAACTATTTTAAAGTCCAATGGAGATAAATTATTTTTACCAACAACATTTAAAGCATTTTATGAATGACCAGGAATTATGTGTGTGTGTGTTTATTACTTACAAATAGGATCAGGTTCATCAGCGACTTATAAAACAGCAACTAAAACAGAAACATTAGAATAGGTAGTGTTAAAATGCATGTGCACATAAATGAATACATTTGTGAGATGAAGATAAAAGAAGCGCCTCCTCCAGGACAGCCTCTGACGCAGGGCGCCGACCGCCCACCGTATGGCGAGTCGCTCGTTTTTCTATCGTACTATAATTCATCTCTTGCAGCTAATATAAAGTACGGGGCAGTCGACCCCCTCCATCTCCAGGGACAAAACCCTCTCCAGCCCGCTGTGTCTCACCCCCTAATTTGTTCCCAAAATTAGGGGGTGCGTAAGGCGAGTACTAACTCCAGCCCCAACTCCTTAAGAAATTGCAAGTGTCACCTGCGTGAAACACACCTTACTCTCACCCTCGATGCATCTAGAAATACCCCGGAACAAACTGGTTGATACCCCCCCCCCCGTATACATACCGGTGCACGCTGGATCCATTCTGGACTGGATTCTGGCAGCTCCGCAACCTGGACCACACCCTCACTTTGGAAGTGGCCGAACTGCCCACACAACCAGCAATCCTTCTCTTGCGCCTGACATTCCAGTCGCATTCCTCGACGACTATAGATTGGGCTCTTGGGAGAGACAAAAAAAAAAAAGGTGGAGGGTTAGTAGGGGATGGAGGCTGCACCAACGAGCAGTGCTGTGTGGGTGGGTGTGGAGTTATGTGGTGTGGGGGAAGTAGCCGTAGTCGTTGCTGGGAATATTCTCCTCGGGGCTGGGATGGGCTGGCCCACTTGCACAGCCGGCTGGAGCCAGCGCCTTGCCACATCGAGGACCTACTGCGCGTAGGAGAAGGGGCGTGGCATGCTGCCCAGCTGGTCGTAGACATGTCGGGAGGACGCTGGCATGCTGTGTTCCCCGGAGAGCAGGGGCAGCAATCGCACCACCCACCGGTCCTTCGGCTACCCACATGCCGCCGCTGTGCCCTCGAAGATGTTGAGATAGGCCTCTGCGTCGTCTGTGGCGGTCATCTTCTGCAGGGCAATCAGCGGTGGGCGGGTTGGACGGGTCACTGGACCGACCTCCCGAGTGGCCGGACGTTGCAGCAGCTCTCGCAGGAGAGCACAGACCTCACGTTGGAACGCAGCAATTTCCGTCGTAACCAAACCCTACTCCCACAAAAATACGTTTCTTTCAGGAGGCAGGGGGACGAGGCCCAAGGCAATGGAAGGGGAAACACTGTTTCCAAAGTCCCAATGATGTTTTGTCACTGCGTTGATGCCGAATCGTCCATGATCGCGATGCATCTTAGAATGGAAATATGACCACACCTCTAAAAAAGATCAGTCAATAAAAACAGTGTTGCTTACCGGCACCATTGAAATTCCGTCTGCTACGGCATGGAAGGAGAGTTGAGACCCTTTGAAAATAATGATCGTGGCCAAGGAGACGTTCATTATTCTGAGCACATCCTCCACTGTCGGTAGCAAGAAGAAGGCCTGGGAGCAAAACCAGAGACACACATGTATTTTATGTAATAGCATTTCACATATTTCAATTACATCCTTCTCATATAGGCGCCAACCCGGTACCTACCATGCGGGTCTGAGGAACAACATAGATGTGGTCATCGATATTTGTAAACCCAAATGGTTTGAGCAGATTGGCAATGTCGCTCTCTGTGTAGCAGCCATCGTGATACTTTGGCAGGTTTGTTATGAGCAAATGCCTCTGACCAAGTGAAATGAACTGGGAAAATAAAGAAAGAGGAAGTAATGGTTTAGGTCGCTTTATAAATAAAAGATTAAGAGAATTATCAACAGCATTTAAACCCTCTGTAAACTCTTTGTTAAATGTCTTACGAGCAACACACGAATGTAATGCGATTCATTCTCAGAGTTCTGAGTGTAAGAAAGTGTAGATGCTGTTGGACCAGTGCTGTACAAAGTCACGTGGATCGTTAGCAGCGAAGCTCGGCTGACCAAACGCGCTATAACGCCCACAACTACATGTGTAAATACTGCAGTACTTAAGTGATTTGAGAAAACCTACCCGCGGTCCGCTCCAGGTTTTCAACTTGAAGCGGGCTGTGAAGGAGAGAAAAACAAAATGTAAAACAAAAAAAAGAGAAAGATGGTAAAATTCTGATCACGTGCAGAGACTTTCTAGGAATTCTTACATATTAGGCAAAGCTGCAGGTGCTTTTCAATCATCTCCCCAATAGTCAACGTGGAAACGGCGTTGCCTTTGGAGGCCTTCTTGGCTGCAACCGTTTGTGTCTTCACTTCAGTCACAGAATCTTCAAAAGATCAATTCAATTAAGATGAATAACAAACATTAGATATTGTATGGACCCGGAATTACACATTGAACCTTTAACGCCATCCATCCAAAGGTTTCCAACATACCTTTTTGCATTGTTTTGGTCTCCACCCCTCCTTCTGGCGACTTTGCCTCCACAGCGTCTTCAGTTGGGCTTCCTGCAGCCTTCTGTTGCATGTGTGAAGCCTCCGTCTTGGACCCCGGTTCTTGCAGTGCAGTGGACTCTGGTTCTGACATTTGTGGTAAAGTTTTGACAGAGGTTTCTGTTGGCCGGGTCTCCATTGTACTGTCTGGTGGTAGATTCTCTGGTACGGTCTCTGTAGTTGTTGGTTTTGCTCCTTGGCCGTTAGCACAACTTTCAACTTCCATGGGCTCTTCCAATTCAACTCCTATTTCTCCAATCTTCATTGGTTCAGCTGGTTCAGCATCTTCAGCGTCATTGGGTTTATCATTGGGTTTGGGTTTGTCATTGGGTTTGGGTTTGTCATTGGGTTTGTCATTGGGTTTGGGTTTGTCATTGGGTTTGGGTTTGTCATTGGGTTTGTCATTGGGTTTGGGTTTGTCATTGGGTTTGTCATTGGGTTTGGGTTTGTCATTGGGTTTGTCATTGGGTTTGTCATTGGGTTTGGGTTTGTCATTGGGTTTGTCAAGTTCTGCCTGATGCTTAGGTTCAAGAACTGTCACAGTAGCTTCTTCAACGACTTCTTTCGGCACAGCTTCTTCAACATTAGTTTCAGATTCTTTAGGCTTGGACTTTTCTACATCGGGCTGCTTTGCTGGAGCTGTGGACTTGGATCCTGAGGACGGTTTTTGCTTTACCAAAGTCTTTCTCACAGCTCCCTTCACAGGAGCCTTTGCTGTTTTTACCGTTTTAGTTATCGGCTTGGTTGAGATGTTTTTGGTTTTGGAAACCAAGACCTTTGCTTTAGTGCCAGTCGTTACGCCTTTAACTAAACCTTTAGCTGCACTTTTCTGATTGGTAGGCTTGCCTGTTGCAGCTTTTTTGTCTCCAGAAGGTAAAGGCGCTGTAAGCCGAGGCAGGGTAGGGGTTTGAGGTGTGTCGACACTGGATGCGGCAGGTTTTCTATAAACAAAAGAGAGTTACATGGGTCAAGCAGGAGAAAATGGACATATATTATAGTATTATCCTTGAATTCCTGAGATGACTTTTACACACAATATAGGCAGCAACTGAATATTTATACTAATATTTTGTGTGCGTCTGTGTGAAACATATCTTACTTCTTAGGAGGATTCTTTTGTTCCTTAGCAACATCCTTCTGTAAACAAACACATTGAGATTTGAGTAATCTGATCATTGACCGTGTGACCACACTACAGCAGATAAATGTTCAAATGTACAGAGAGACAGAAGTGTAATACCTGTTCGCTGACAACAGAGATTGTCGTTCCTTTGACTTCAAAGCTCTTTAAGCTCTTTAACTTATTTGCGTCTTCCTCTTTTTCAAAACACACCGTTACCTAGATGTGCACATACACAATAGCATATTCTTACATAAGTACAACAGTCACAACTATCTTAACTTTATCCTTAATGAGATACTTTGGATAAAAGTAGATTGCTAAGTGAAAACTTAGCACTATATGTTGCAGTTAGAAAATGTAGGTTTGGGTAGCAATAACGCATAACTCTCTCTATACATACCTCACGTTTAGACCGATACAGTACAATAGTCTTGGTTTTTCCAAATTGCCTCATAGCATCCATCACATTGTTGTAAGAGACATAACTCTGAATCCCTTCTAGTTTCACCATCGTCGGAGGCGTCGATTTACCAGACTGAGCAAAAAGAGAGAGAAAACCAAAATAAGACCAAATATAGTGTTGGACAGTGGACTACTGAAACTGGTTCCTTTAAAAATGGTTAGAAAGAGAAAATGCATCTTTGTCAAAAGTGTCCAATCTAATGTCATGTCATCATTTTCTCTTTGTATGTAGCAAACAAAGTATCATTTTCTGATTATGTCTTTGATCAAAGCGTTAAGTGGATAAGGTTTCATTAAAGTAATGAGATACAAACACCAAACTTAGTCTGTAAGGAAGAACTTGCCACAGACTTCTGCAGGTTGGGGTTTGCTTTATAAGGCTTCTTAGTGAACTCCTTCTTTGCAGTAACGGCAGTAGAAGACGAGGAGGGATTTCCTCCTACGGACGAGGAGTGTGATGATGATGATGAGGACTTCATCTTGGCTAGCTCGGCCAGTAAGGCAGGAGCCAGAGTTTTAACCACAGCCTCCAGGTCAGAATCTTTCGACAGAGACTGGACAGCTAGAGGGACGAAGACGAAAAGATCATCAGATAAAATTGTTGCGTTTTTGCCATATTGGGCTGAACACAAAGTGTTGCATACAATAATACAATGTCTCCCAGGTCTAAGGTCAAATATGGTGTTCCACAGGGATCAATACTCGGCCCATTCTTGTTTGGTGTTTACTTGCTGCCCCTGAGACATTGCATTATTGCTATGCTGGTGACAGTCAATGATTCCTGGTTAAATTAGAGATGAGCTTGTTGGCGATCACTGGATGCACAACACCTTCCTGTATTTGATTGCAAACAAGACCAAATGCTGCTTGTTGGTCCAGATAGATCCACTTCACTATTCTATAGATTTTTCCATTAACCTTGATAGCTGCACAATTTCTCAGATCCGCACAGTTGTGAATTTAGGAATAGTATTCGATCCCTTTCTTACATTTGAACCACACACCAAGTATATAACACATACGGCTTTCTTCCTCCTTTGTAAAATTACCCAAATACACCAAATAATTATCAAAATCTGATGCTGAAACTCTCTTCCATGTCTTATAAGATCTACAACAGACAACTGTAATGCACTTTTCTCTGGCCTACCTAAGACACAACAAAAGGTCTCCAACTCGTCCAGAACGCAGCAAAATGGCAAAGTTTTCCATATACATAACATAAAAGAATATCATACATTTAAAATAAAGAGAAATAAAATGTTGTATTGGTGAGGTTTGCTAGTACGTGTGCTTTAAAGGCACTTGACACAAAATAAGTCTATAAACATGGTCTTAAGTCTTTAAAATGTTTGCAATTTCTCAAACCTGGTGTTTCCATTAGTTTCTTAGCCAGGTTTTCTGCATTCCTCGACTTCTTTCGTTTGACTAATCGTCTTTGATTACTCGTCCTTGGTAACCACAGCCTCTCATGGGTCCTCCTTGAAGATGGTCGTCTGTCATCTCTGGTCCTTAGTGAGGACAATTTCTTGTCTCTCCTCGGCGACGATCGTCTCTCACTGCTCCTTGAACGTGATCGAAAGCGGGAGGAGGTAGGGCGATCATACCATGGGGATGAAGAACGAGATCGGGACCTGAAGAAAGTGCAGATGAAATCGAATTGTAATCTAAAAATAACATTTCACAGCAAGTCTAATTTCTCAAGGGGTGACCGACACATCAAAGAGGTTCAAATGTTGATGCAGATTTATTAATGTTTTATGAGAACACATTTGGTCATTTCACAATTTGGAGGTGAGAAACTCTTCTGTTCACATGTTATTGCTGGTATGATGGTGTTACAGACCTGCGACTGAATCTGGAGCTCTGTGGGGAATGTGATGGACTGCTGCGATTCTCCCTTCTACTGTCTGGGCCATGGTGGCGTCGGGGGCTGATCGAGCGGGAACTGGCTTTCTGACGATGCTGGGAAGTGTGTGAAGAGGTTGAAGGCGAGGCCTTGTCATCTTTACCTGCAGAACTGAAGAGATCAATGGATGACAAATAGGAAAGGAAACTTTGCAAAATCAGCAGGGCAATGGTTGACAACGGCGTGAGGTTGCAACGTATTTTAACACTAGAGCCTGGCAGACACTGGACGGATGGATTTCAGCCCTGAATTAGTCGAATCGGGCCAAATGTCTGATTATCAGTTGCTGCTTAGTGTGTTTTAATAATATTAAAACGCTCTATTTGGAAGCACAGATCCATAACCACTAGACCTCCACCTCAATAAGACTGATGCATGAACTTATGTATGTATGTATGAAATTAACACAACGCAAAAGACATAAAGTCCCAGCGTCTGCCCAGCTTTTTAAACTTACCTGGGCCTGAGTGCTATCTCACCATCCCACGCTGGGAATCTGTGGAAAAGAAACAATTCAAAAAGGGTTAGGGTTATTATAACAGCGAAGAGGCCACACAACAGAACACACAACAGAAGCTAAAGGTTTCTGCAGTGAGTTCATAAAGCAGTTGTATTCGGGTGATCCAGATTATGGGTGCATCCCATGCATACATCCCGCACATTTGAACGGGATGGCGGAGAAACAGTTCATTGCAAGTGTTAGTTCCCATTTACTGATGTTATTTTCTGCTTCGAAATATAACATTTATGAAAGGTGGATGCAATTTAAGAGACATGGGATGCACCTCATGCATGAATATCAAAAAATAACTCTTAAATTAAATCTCTATAGGGAAAAGTTGAAAGAAGAAAGACCGACCGTTTTCGGAGGAATGTGCAGTTCTCAAGGTGAAGGCTGGTGTTCTGGTGGGAGATCCAATCCTAGTAGTCAGAACAACAAACACACATCATTCAGACAGGCCTCATTATCATCACAACGCTCATCAGCTTCAGTATTTCAACTGTCATTGTTGTGATCGTCTGACAACACATATCTTTTATTGAACATTAAAGAGACAACACGCAGTTCCTTCGATCTTCAAACTTTGTCCCTTTTTGTTGGTCTGTTGAGTCTCAAAAGTTCAAATTTCCAATTCCATTTCTCCGCTCGTGTGGAAGTTTTTGTTGATAAGTCTTGATGATTAAAAAAAAGAAATTCTAAAGAAACGTAAATAAAAAAATAAAAAGGGTTTCTGTAAATCTTCAGTCGAGGCAGTCATCCGATAACAGGAACAATCTTCAGCCCAAGAGACATCAGCCGACAGTCAAGAACAAGTTGTAAAGTGTTTAAATGACGAAGAGCAGTGAGAAAAAGATGTGAAAACATTAACATACAAAATGATTAAGGACATTAAATCCTACTAACTTTATAACAACAATTCTTCATCATGAAAAACAACAAATACAGGAGAACTAGGACCAAACAACCAACATAAAGATTTCTTCTTCGTGGCTTCTTCATGGTGTGACGTCTGGTTCTTCGGTCTCGTGTGGCGTCAGAATGTTTCCTGGCACAGATCACCATCAGGAATGGCTCAGCACACCTCAAGTATGCAGGAAGACGTGGAAACTGGGGCGAGGAGGAGGCTGGTGCGTCTTCTTTTTTATTAGAACATTTTTAAAATGTGGTGTCCCAAGTGCTTTTTGTGAAGCTTTGCAAAAATAAAATGATACCTACTGTTAAATTAATGCATACGTTACACAATGCATTACTGATAAGTCCAATAGGAAGAATAAAAGATAACAATTATACATTCAAACTGAATATACACCGTGGGACAATAGCCAGAAAAGGTCCAAAGACACAAAGGGAAACAGCATCTTCCATCTCCCATCATGCACTAGTTCTTCAGATTCTTCCTCGTCGTGTCTTCTACGTCACAGTCTCAGAAGATGGTCACATCTCATTTTATATCAAATGATGCAACATTGATAAGTTACTGTAAATCTGAAAATACATACCAATGACTTTGACCCTCGTCTGTCTAGACTAGACAATCACATCATATGTATATCAGACAATGTAACCTTGAATTAAAGAGAACAATGAATATCTAGAGGTGACTGGCATCCATGAAGGATTTACAACATGGCGTACATCCAAATCAGTAAATAACGTTAAATGATCTCTTCCAAAGTTTGCAATCAAACCTTGTTTTGGCAAAAATGGTACACAGATAATATGTAGTGGTGGTGTCCTTACAAGCATTTCACAGTTATTCAACCTAAATGTACATAAATCCCTTCAAATAGGCTTCAAAGTATCAACCCTTCAGCCCCTCTCCTCAACATAAAACTATTTAAATTGGTATTTTAACATCAGAAACACAAACATTTCGGATATTGAAGTATACAACCCATAACTTCCATAGGGGAATGTGAACAGAGTGCAGACTTCCACTCACCTTCATAAGGGTACAGACTCTGTTACACAGACAACAGGTATGTGGAAAGATTCTTGGCGAGGCGGCTGCATAGTCATGCATCATGGCCGCAGTTGGCAGACTCTTGAAGACTGCCGGCGGCTGCGGGATGGAAGGTGGATGCCTCAGGTGATTGAGGGTCATCAGGCCTGGGATTGGCTGAAGTAAATCTGGAGGAAGAACGATGGGGCGAGGACCAGCCGGAAGTTGCCTGACACTAGTGATGCTGGGGATGTGAGAAGCAGGCGGGACTGATTTTGCAGCAGAAAAAACTGGAGGCCACATTGCTTGCCCCATCTGGGTTACCGGCTGCTGCGGCTGATGCTGCATCTGCTGAACTGGCAGCTGCTGCGACTGCTGATTTTTCATCTGCTCAGCAAATGATGACCCTGGTCCTCGAGTTATACTGTGATCCTTAGTGCCACCGGCTTTATTACTGCCAATGAGCACAAGGCCAGGTCGGGTGGGATGCATACCATGGTACTGAGTGGAGGGTGGTTGGGTTTTTGTCGTCGTCTGGCGACCTGCCTGTGGTTCTTGCAAAGCAATTGGTTTATGCGCTTCAGCCTTGAGAATTCTGAAGTCTGTGTCTTTCTTCGGCAGAGAGAAAGAGCTGAGAATTGTTTGGGAAGTCTGGTTTGGTAGGGTCTGCAATCGTTTAGTCTGCTCATTACTTGGGGGCGCCACAGAGTTCAGTATTGAACTGTACGAAGAGCTGAGGCTGGAAACAGAAGTCGTCTGGTCACGTGAAGAACCCAAGGCACTGCTCTTCACCTCTGTTGTATTTTTGTTGAGTTTGCTACTATCGTAAGTGTCCATTGGCAACATACTTCCACTACCACCGCTGTTAGACCTACTGCCACCGTTTCTTCCAAGCTCATCCCCAGTCCCTCCAGTATATTTGCCGGTATGTCCATAGTCAATCACTTTACCTTGCTGGTGAACAGCCCCTGACATTTCCTCTTGCCGCATTCTTGGCCCTCCAGAACTACTCAAACTGTTACTGTCCACAGTTCTGGGGGGTTGGGGTTTTGACTGAGCTGCAGTTGTACCTCTCTTGGTCTTCTCAATGCGGATTTGCCGCAAGATGAACGGCAGGTTAGAAGGGGTGATCTGGTCTTCAGGGTAGGAGATGAGATGTTCTAAGTCCTCTTTTTCAAGTCCAAAGTGCACAAGGATGTTGGAAGCTGATTCAGAGGTGTACTTGGGAGATTGGTCTGACATTGGATAGTCAAAATCACCCAACCCTGGAATCGACGGTATATCATGTTCCCTTTCACTGGAGGCATTAAACCTACCGTTATCACCGCCTGCATAGTTAGACGAAGTAGATGATGAATAAAATTTAGAGTAGTCATCAGCAGCAGGCCTTTTGTAGTTAGACGACCAGTCCAAGGAACTACTACCACTTTCAACGCCCGAGTGTCTATGTCCTAGAGGGGCAGAGGTTGAGGACATTGGGTATGAGCCCATCCCTCTGCCTGAGGAAATAAACTCATCCCTTTGAGTGCTGGGAAAGTGAGTGCCCTGGTCTATAGGTTGATGCATTGGTTTGCCAAGAAGCCTCACCTCCTCTCTGGCTCTGCTAATATGCATGTCTATGGACCTCTCCATGTTCTCATCTATGGCTCTAGTCTGTTCAGGCCTGAAGCCCATTGCTTGAGGCATCAGCGACGGTAGCATCGACGGTAGCAGCGACGGTATCATTCCCCCAGAGTTGGTAGGAGTCGCAGAAGAAGCTCCAGTAGAGCTGAAGCCGGACCCAGGTCCAAGGTGAGAAGATGCCCTCCGAGGGTCCCTCTCTGCCTGTATACTGGAGAGTCCATACGGTCCCATGGTGGAACCTTGGTTCCCAGGAGCATAGGGATTATACAGGGGATGGGACATGGTGTTTGCGATCTTCAGAAGGTTAAGGAGATTGATGGCCGCAGCAGTTGGGGAGGGGGGTGTTGTGGGTATGTAGGGAGAAGGTGTGTTGGAGTTGGATGACAAGGTCACCGCTCGGCTGCCAACAGTGAGAGCGTTGTTAATCTGCGTCAGTGCTAGCTGGGCTTTCAGTTGAGCCAGCAGCAAGGAGGCAGCCTGCTGGCCAATCAGGAGCACACTCCCTGGGAGCCCTCCAAGTAGGGGGCTCGTTAAGGGCCCTGGAGCAGGAGAAGGGGGACAACGCTCCGATAGCAATGCAAAGCTGAAAAGTTAAAAAACAAAAGGAAGGGGTTATTGAATGGGACTGGATTTCAGCTTCTTGGATGGGGTAAAATCCTTCATCTGGATGGTCTCGTCTTGAAGTGTCCACTCTGGTGCTGTCGGACACACATTCATATCGTCTAGTTCACTTCCAGGTCTTCACTAACAAAAAAGAACAGATCAGGCAAAGGCAACAAAGCATAGATAAAGAGCTGTTAACAGGAAATATCCACAACAGACAAACTAATTTACTTCTAGTGGAAATACTGATATTATACTGATAGATTTAGATGAGCCTGAAAACACTGCACTGAATGCTGGTAGTGAATGTCTAATTACGATTGAACTTCCAGTACGATGATAGTTTAACAAAATTGAATACAGATTGAATCCCCATTCCAAAACGTTCTAGGGATTTCTACTCCTGCACCTCCACCTTTATTTGATTACACAGAGACACACATTTATTGCAAAGCTTTTTGATTCAGAAAGACAAACAAAGAGAATAATCTTTTTTAGGTGACAAATCCAACATCAGAGTCTGGCACATCTGGTACAAAGCGGCAACTCTCAGACAGCCCAGTAGAATACTCAAAACTATGGCAAACACCGAAAGCAAGGATATCTTGCTCTGTATTGTTGCACTATTTGTGGACACCTCATTTTAACTAACCCCGACAGTAGCCAGCTGAGAATCACTTAATCAAAAGTAGCCAGGCCTAGATTAAAGCATCGCCCAGACTGACGTTCTCGCTCCTTGATGTAGGTGGTGACGTAGCAAAGATGCTAAAGCAGAGGGCTAAAGCAAAGAAAATGCAGGACACACAACGCAATGTGATCAAGCAAAACGCAGCGGTAACCATCTAATACGATTTTCTAAAATGTTGCCACAAGGTGTCGCATTTGACTCAGCAGCTGCTCTCAAGAGGAACATAATGAGTTTGGAAACCCGTGAATGAGTGCAACGACTCCGGTTCACTTGGTTTCAAATCCAAAATGTTGCCATATTGGAACAGTTTTAGTTTTCTTTGGTTCCCAAAAGAAACATGAACTTTCAAGTAAACAAACACCGTCAAAATATCTGGCAGCTTGTTTAATCACTTGCCGCCAGTGCCGCCATGTTTGTCGCTTCCGCTACAAATATGGCAACCATTGAGGGTGACAAGCACGGATGTATTAAAATAACTGGATATAGCGTTGGAGGCGGGCCCCCGTTCATTCCTATGAAAGTTGCTCAGTGGCACATGAAGTCAAAATTGCTGGGCATTTGAGTAAAAATGTGTCCAGATCTTTCAGCGTTCTTCCGCATTGATGAGGCCCATAGAGCATGCGCACATTGCGTTTTCCTTAAACCCCGCCTCCCAGCCGCTCCGTCGCAGCCGGTCTCGTCTCAGTCACATGAATGGATTCGACTACTAGCACATTCTACAACTTTTAGGACCTAATGATTTAAAAAAGGGATATTCGAGTGTTCGTACTGGGAAGTTTATTTGCCCCATGACATCACGTGATACGGAAGTTGTAATTCCAGTTTGTCCACCATGAAAACTTCAAAGCCTGGCGCACTTCCTCGGGGCTTGGTGACAAGTGTTCAGCGTCCCATACTCAACTTTTTGAATGCTACGAGTACACCATCAAAGTACACTGCATTTTACCATACTAGTGTTTGAACACATTTATGCACTCAAAATAGCAAGTGAAATTAAGGAAGAACACGAACAGAGACACCACACATCTTCAAATATATAGTCCTTAATGACTTCATGTCAAAACTTCCAGAATTTAACCAGGAAGAAGAAAAACTTGTTTGGGTAGTTAAGTGTAACCTTTTTTCAGGTCGAACCTGAAACCTACAACACTTATAGTGTGCAGACACAGACGTTAATGACTTAACTGACCGAAGAGTTAAATCAGAGGCCTGTACTATGAAGCGAGTTCAACATTCCCAGGATATCTTTGTGTCATCTGGCTTCTCTAACCCAAACAACCGCCATCCTGCTACGCCATCCTACGACGGTGGTTATCAACTTGGTGCGTGAACCCAGGGTTTCTCAGTCTGGCTATGAGCGCCTTCATATAAAAAGGGGCGGGGTTTGCAGTGTATAACCAATCACAAACAGGGACAAGTGTAGTCAGCAGAGCGGCATATTTTACAAATGAACAGCTAACTAGAATATTAGACAAATACAAAGAAGTTAAACACATAATCCAGGCTAAAAGTAACACAGTTTAAATGCAGGCAGGAAGGACAGCTGGTAAACAATCTCAGACTGTGGTAATGTGTAAATGAATAGATATATGATATCACTGCCACAACTAAGGCACAAGTAGATCTCGCTATAATTACATTTGTGTATTCCAATAAATGAAGGTGTTGTATTAAAATGTATTTGAATAGAATATACTTTATTCATCCTCTTAGGGAAATTATGACATATGATATGACTTTAGTCTTATTCTTTCAGCTGCAACACCGGTGGTGTAAAACAGACTTGGGAGCAAATCAAAAATAATATAATATATAATAATCACCCACAACATAGGCCTACACTACAGTCTGACTGTAAGCACACGACTCTGACGTATCACACGGCAACACACGGCTCTAACACACGGTATATATAATATATATACATGTATTATAACTACACAGATAAGTGACCCGTCGGAGTCGTGAGCTGACTGTCCCGCAGACTGAATGCATTGCCTTGCGTTACCCCGGGTACCTGTATGCACCCCGGAGGTCCATGTCCTTATATTTACTTATATTTACTCCCAAATCCGTTTCACACCACCGGGAATGGTAGCTGAAAAAAAAAAAACTAAACATATTATCATACACGCCATAATAACACATCTAAGCAACATATTAATTTAGCAGAATACACACATGTATTATAGTCAGATGCACGTGCTATATGGGGCAGTGATATTATAAGAATGGTCCTTTAAACATTTACATATTTCCTGCATTTGGCAGTTTAAACTGTGTTGCTTTAGCCTGGATTATGACTGTATATAACATATAAGGGAGGTGGTGGTCTCGTGGCTTCCAAATACCACACCGGAAGGTTGTGAGTTCCATACCAGGGGCTGCCCTGTGCCCCTGAGCAAGGCACTCAACCCCGAGTAGCTCCCTGTAGGTCGCTAAATAACACGCAGTCACAGGATTTCTTCGTATTTGTGTAACTTATCCGCCCACCGAGCTGTGATTGGTCACCGAGCTGTGATTGGTCACCTCGCGCTGCTTTAACACGAGCCGTTTCCTCGCGAACCTGAGTGCGTAGTTACCATGGTGATCGAACCTAGGAAGTGAACCACCGTCGTAGGGCTGGAAGCCAGCGGCGTTAGCCCTGACGGGACCTCGCTAGCCCCAAATCCTGCTTCGTAGTGCAGGCCTCAAGCCGGAGCCCAACCGCTACTGACGTTCAGGCGGTCTAGATCCAAGTTAAACAACACAAGAAGAGAAACCCCTCCTAAATGTTGTTAAACAGTTGTGTTTAGCGTCCAACACGGACTGTTCGCGAGCCAAAGACGGCTAACATGGCTAAACTAGTCTAGCACGATCGTGCTAGCAAGTGCTAACATAAGTCTTCAGGAAGGCCCGGTTTTAAATAAACGTTAAAGACGGTTTTCAGATGACAAACACAAAGTTCAGCGACTTTAAATAGGCAGAGTTTCTCTTCGGGGTTTTAAAACACCGTGTTTCGTTGCATACCTTCCGTTATTTGTGTATTTCTTGCGTCTTTAAGGTGTTCTTACTCATCTTCGGGCTGTTAGCAGGACCATCAGATGGAGTCGTACTCTATCCCAAAGACTTCCTGTTTTGGTGTGAAACTTTCAGAATAAAAGCACGGACATTTGAAGACTTTTGCTGTCATCCCTAAATTGATAAATAAGCAGGGGTGAAACAAGTACTCATATTTTACTCAAGTAAAAATAATACAGTGTAAAAAAAAACTAAATTAAAATTTTATTTATTTATTAAAAGTCCATGTATTCAATATTTGAATTGATATAAAAATAAAAGCGCATACGTAGGCTATCAATGCAGAATAATATCTATACTATCCCCTGAATTATTGATGCATTAATATGTAAGCATCACTAATGTTGCAGCTGGTAAAGGTGAATATAATCTTACTGTTGAGTAGCTTAATCTATAATAATAAAGCATAATTTATCTGTTGATTTATATTTTATATTGAATCAGGGTCAGAAGGGGAATTGGTTTACGTTACAGACTGAATCTGCAAACTAACTACTAACTAGTGCAGTAAAAAGTACAATATTTACAGTACAATAGAACTAGGCTAGAACTTGGAAATACTCAAGTTAAGTACAAGTAACTCAAAATCGTACTTGAGTAAATGGTTACGTTCCACCACTTGAATAAATACTCAACCATCTTGTGTTTAGATATTTAGAATTATATGAATGAATCTCCCTAAAGCTGAAATGATCGGTTTAGTTATGAATTATTAGATTGGTCAATAGAAAATGAAGATGAGGATAAGTGTGTTATCATTATTCTGCCACACAGCGCCGCTGTTTGCTTAACATATTTCATTTCATACCCTGATGGTATTTAAACGCTGTAAAGTTGGTGATTGGTTTCTGTCGCCTCCTTTCACCATAAACACCAATTAATAATTAGATGTAAATGAATACCTCATTTGATCATCTTTAAAAGATTTCCTTATTTTACTAAACATTATGAGCGCTCATCCTTTTAGAAAGCTATCAACACTACGAGTGCCTGATTCTCCTGATTGTGTCATCATGTCAGACGGAGTTACGTCAACACTAAAGAAAAGGTGATGAACCCTCCTGCAATTAAAAAGGAGCTTAGAAACAAGTCCCAAAACACGTCCAGATTCCCCAATTAGATTGAGTGACACACGAGCAGAGCGAGCACACACACGTGTTCAATAATAAAAGCTATGGACGACACAGACTGCTGAGTCAACAGTTTATCTAAAGGTGACGATGAATATTTTCATTAAAGGATCATTCGCTGCTGGGGATTGGAGCCCATTAATAATATATCCTCTGTATCCCACTCTCTGGACCACAGGGCTTAACACCTGACCACGACACAACAGCTGACTGGCAGCGCTTCAGGTGTGTGTGTGTGCGTGTGTGTGTGTGTGTGTGTGTGTGTCTGGAAGGGGAGTTTGAGCTCAAAGATGTTTATTTTTGGCTGTCATCGCTACCCTGACTGAGGACTGGTCTCATGGGGGTGACCTCACCACGGAACACACACACACACACACACAGCAATAGACACAGAGGCTAATTCAGTATGTAGACTGCAGACAAATGAAATAAAAACACTTTGATGTCTCTTTTCCACACAACATTACGTTTCACACACTGACGTCCTCGTCGGCTTTTAAAGATGAATGTTTTCTTTGAGTTTTGAAATTGAAAGGACATCAAATAACTTTTAATATAGTGTGTATATCACCTCTAACTAAATAATCCAAAACAACATTTATAAATTGAAAGATTCATGAATATTACGCAGAAGAGAAAAACATCTACAGAAGTAAATTTAATCGAATCATCCGTCAACATTTTAGACGATTTAGACATAAAAAAGACTTTTTCTCACATTTGTTTGTGCAGTAAAATATTCAGTTCTTTTACCATTTTGTGTGTCATTTTGAGACGAGTTTATGCAGCTCTGGTGCTACTAAAGTACACTTTTGAAGTACATTTACTTTACTTGTGTTTCCATTTTATGCAACTGTATTGCGAGGTACTTTATTTCCACTCCACTCCATCTCAGAGGTTCATATTGTAACTGTTCCTGCACTACAGGTATCTGACAGCTTTAGTTACTTTAGTTCCTCCTGTCAGTTAAACATGTGTCTCCAGATGTTTGAGATCATGAGAAGATTCTCCTCCTTCAGATTAATAAACCTCTTGATCAGCTGGAAGATGATGTCCCAAAGATGAAACATGTGATGATGTTATAGACTCTGATGCAGTGTGTACATTAAACTACCAACAGGATGTAAAGAGGTAACATGAACTCAAGCTTTAACATACTTGTGTAAGTATATAATATATCAATATGTCAGATATTAAGCAGTTTATATAATATTACATCATTTATTTCCGTGTAATCTCCAGGGGTGGAAGGAGAACTCAGATCTTGTGTCATGGAGTAGAAGTATAAAGTTACATAAAATGGAAATACTCAAGTGAAGTAAAAGTACCTGAACTTTATACTTAAGTACATTACTTGAGTAAATGTACTAAGTAAATTCCTCCACTGAAAATGCTTCACTATGATGTTAGCAGCTAAAGAAAGTTTCCTAGTTTTAAATATGTTGCTCAGTGTAAACCTGTGTATCTCACATCGTAGCAGTTACACCCGGGATGTTTATCCATTACACACACACACACACACACACACACACAGACACACACACACACACACACACACACACACACACACACACACACACACACACACACAAGCATCTCCCTCCCCCGCCCAAGAACACAAGGTCCGATCCTCTCTAATGATCTTGACAATTCTGGCTGGAGGTAACCTGACCCCGGATCAGTGGCAACGACAGACAGCGGCCGCCGCCAAGACTGACGAGAATGTGAGATCTGAAATTAGTATCGTCTTCAACGGGGGATCTTCCTCCAAAAAAAGGGCTCATATTTCTTCGACTTGGCATAAACTGGGCAGGGAACATTACTGAGGAAGATTTTATTCTCCGTGACGAGATCCTGCAGAGCACTTGTAGTTCACAAGATCCAACAAACAGTTTTCATGTCGTTAAAGGTTTAATATGTAACTTTTCTGCATTGTAATCTCTAAAAACGACAAGACCTGTGTTGTATATGTAGTGAGACAGAGAAATGTGTAATGTCCCTGAAGGTAACGTTTCCTCTCTCCTGTCATGGTGTCATCAGTCCTGTGTTGTATATGTAGTGAGACAGAGAGATGTGTAATGTTCCTGAAGGTAACGTTTCCTCTCTCTCCTGTCATGGTGTCATCAGTCCTGTGTTGTATATGTAGTGAGACAGAGACATGTGTAATGTTCCTGAAGGTAACGTTTCCTCTCTCTCCTGTCATGGTGTCATCAGTCCTGTGTTGTATATGTAGTGAGACAGAGAAATGTGTAATGTCCCTGAAGGTAACGTTTCCTCTCTCCTGTCATGGTGTCATCAGTCTGTGTTGTATATGTAGTGAGACAGAGACATGTGTAATGTTCCTGAAGGTAACGTTTCCTCTCTCTCCTGTCATGGTGTCATCAGTCCTGTGTTGTATAGTAGTGAGACCGAGACATGTGTAATGTTCCTGAAGGTAACGTTTCCTCTCTCCTGTCATGGTGTCATCAGTCCTGTGTTGTATATGTAGTGAGACAGAGACATGTGTAATGTTCCTGAAGGTAACGTTTCCTCTCTTCCTGTCATGGTGTCATCAGTCCTGTGTTGTATATGTAGTAGTGAGACAGATGACATTGTAATGTTCCTGAAGGTAACGTTCCTCCTCTCCTGTCATGGTGTCATCAGTCCTGTGTTGTATATGTAGTGAGACAGAGACATGTGTAATGTTTCCTGAAGGGTAACGTTTCCTCTCTCATCCTTGTCATGGTGTCATCAGTCCTGTGGTTGTATATGTAGTGGAAGACAGAGACATGGTGTAATGGCCCCTGAAGGTAACGTTTCCTCGCTCCTCTCTCCTGTCATGGGTCCATCAGTCCTGTGGGTGTACATATATTAGTAGACAGGAGACTGTGTAATGTCCTGAAGGTAACGTTTCCTCTCTCTCCTGTCATGGTGTCATCAGTCCTGGTTGTTGTGGACGAGACATGTGTAATTGGGTAGTTTCCTCTCCCTGAGAGTCTGTGTTGTAAGTAGGAGACAGAGACTGTGTAATGTTCCTGAAGGTAACGTTTCCTCTCTCTCCTGTCATGGTGTCATCAGTCCTGTGTTGTATATGTAGTGAGACAGAGACATTGTAATGTCCTTGAAGGTAACGTTT
>NC_041372.1:14060374-14062874 GCF_900634415.1 Cottoperca gobio
ACACTAGGAAGCATAGGGACTAGACATTACAATGCAGGCCAGAACGGTGCTGAAACTGAGTTATACAGCACAGAGTCTCTCAGATTCAAATCCAAGTCATGTGACTCAAGTACACATCTTTGGATGATTGTATAGTGTAAAACATCACCATTTGTCATACTCACTTTGGTTTGAACCTTTGGTTACAGGTGTTAGGGAAGCTGTTGTGTCTTCAGATGTATTAACTGGTGATGGACTTGCTGGTGTAGTAGTAGTTGTTGTAGAAAGAACAGTCATAGTTGGGTGTAGGTATGGTTGTTTGTAGAAAGAAGTGCTGTTGTAGTGCTGGCTGTAGTTAGTGGGGTAGTTGTTTGTGTAGGAATGGTTATTATTGTTAGTGGGGTAGTTGTTGTGTAGATATGGTTGTTGTAGTTAGTGGCATAGTTGTGGATTGAGAAGTGGTTGTAGTTGGTGTGGTTGTTGTAGCTGGTGTAGGGATGGTTGTTGTGCTTATTGGGGTAGTTGTAGTGGATTGAGTAGTGGTTGTAGTTGGTGTGGTTGTTGTAGCTGGTGTAGGGATGGTTGTTTGTGCTTATTGGGGTAGTTGTAGTGGATTGAGTAGTGGTTGGTAGTTGTGTGTGGTTGTTGTAGCTGGTGTAGGGATGGTTGTTGTGGGTTATTGGGGTAGGTGTAGTGGATTGAGTAGTGGTTGTAGTTGGGTGGTTGTTGTAGCTGTGTCAGGGATGGTTGTTGTGGTTATTGGGGTGTAGTTGTAGTGGATTGAGTAGTGGTTGTAGCTGGTGTGGTGTTTGTAGTGCTGGCTGTCGTTAGTGGGGTAGTTGTTGTGTAGGAATGGTTATTATTGTTAGTGGGGTAGTTTGTGGTGTAGATATGGTTGTTGTAGTTAGTGGCATAGTTGTGGATTGAGACGTGGTTGTAGTTGTGTGGTTGTTGTAGCTGGTGTAGGGATGGTTGTTGTGGTTATTGGGGTAGTTGTAGTGGATTGAGTAGTGGTTGGTTGTAGTTGTGTGGTGTTGTAGCTGGGTGGGATGGTTGTGGTATTGGGGGTGTTGTAGTGGATTGAGTAGTGGTTGTAGTTGGTGTGGTTGTTGTAGCTGGTGTAGGGATGGTTGTTGTGGTTATTGGGGTAGTTGTAGTGGATTGAGTAGTGGTTGTAGTTGGTGTGGTTGTTGTAGCTGGTGTAGGGATGGTTGTTGTGGTTATTGGGGTAGTTGTAGTGGATTGAGTAGTGGTTGTAGTTGGTGTGGTTGTTGTAGCTGGTGTAGGGATGGGGGGGGGGGGGAGGCGGGGGGGGAGGGGGAGCTGGGATGGAGGAAGGGGGTTGAGCGGGTGGGGGGGGTGGTAGGAGGGCGGGAGTTTAGGGGGCAGGTAGGGGCGGAGGGGGGGGGGTAGGAGGGGGAAGTAGGTTAGGGGGGGAGGTGGTGGTGTAGATTCTAGTTTGTGGTGTAGATATGGTTGTTGTAGTTAGTGGCATAGTTGTGGGATGGATTGGAATCTAGTTGTTGCTGCTCTGAAAATCAAGCTTTCCTCTTCATCTCCACTGTCTGAGGACTACATCAGGAGTACCGTCATACAACAGGTCAGTCTCTTCTTATCTACTCAGAAGTCAAAGCTTGTCAAGGCGTCCAACAACAGGGTTGGCCTAATGTTTCGAAGACCTATTATTTTCCGAAACCCCAATCGTCTGAAAAATGGCCCATTGGACTGAAAGCCCATTTGTCTGACTTCCCGCTTTCCTGAAAACAAAAGTCCATTGTTCCATTGTTGCTCAAGAATACACTCTCTCCCTGTAAATAACAGAAGCACACGTATAGTTATTATGCAGGATGAGTTCATTTCACCTTTACGATTTTTTACCTATTGTTGAAGGAATGACCCACCCTACTTTGTCTTTGATTGGCTAGTACTCGTTGACTTTGTTGGTTGTGTTGGTTGAGTTTAGGCATGAGTAAGATTTGTCAGGTTTAGGGTAAGAATATCATGGTAAGCCAGACAGAGAGTAGGGCGGGTCATAAATTCGCCATGGGAGGAATTCTGCATAATAATTAGCCTTGTGCTTCTGTTCGTTTTGGGGTAACGGACTGTCGGATAAATGGGCTTTCCGTACAATGCGACATTTTTCGGACTATTGGGATAATAAACAATGGCATGGCAGCCAAATAACTGCACCAACTGAGGCTAGTTGCATGTTTATATTATATGTTGTAAGAACTATTGAATTTATAATGAATACATGAAAAGAAAGTGCACACTTATTTTGAAAGTCCATGTCAAGTATTATAAGCCTCCTACAACCATTTCAGATGATTCGGAAGGACTATACAATATAACAATCACAGTTCTCCCACTTTACGAAGAACAATCATATCTGATGGTTGTCATGATCACGTCTCAACACCAATGTTTCTTTTCTTCTACAGATTAGAGATGAGCTGGTGAGACAAGGGGGGCCATCAGACATAACTTTACGCCTCGTCAGAAGTGTACAACTGAAATCGAA
>NC_041372.1:14067874-14072874 GCF_900634415.1 Cottoperca gobio
CGTCTCATCACGCTGCGTACATCTCAACTCACCACACACTTTGTTAAGAGACGTTCATTTTAAATACAGTTTGTTTAAGAGGAACTGGATTTCTCTTAAAACGTAATAAAAAAGGCAGCGGAAACAATCATTTCCCAACGGGCAGTTCTGAGGAACGTTTGTGAACACCTTGTTAAACTGCTTCTTTCTATTTATAGTGAGATGTCAGTCAGTGTGAAGGCAACATAACAACACAGTTGGTAGAGTTAACTCCACGGAATAGTTAGAAACAATAAATAAGTTAAGAATCCTCCCTGAGGAGTGTACTCCGAGTGTGTGTAGTGCCAATCTGTAAGTGTAGCTTAGTTAGTTAGCACGCCAATCTTCTTTGAACTACAAAACAAAACCCAGGAAGAACTACATGAAAATAAACGTCTTTGTGGACATTCTGCAGCTGTGAGACGTCACGTGAACATCTCATCTACTCCTATTATTAATGCAGGACATGTATATTATTAAATGTGGCTCGTTAATCCATACCGTGAGCTCAAGAGGTTGATTTGAGAATACAAATAAATTAATAGAAAATATATAATGACCCACATGCGTAAATATAACACGCGGCCAAAACTATGTGGACGTTTGATCTCGCCCGCTTTAGTTCCAACAAATGGAAGAAGAAATGATATTATAAGAACGTAAATATCAGATATTGTCCATATAAGTGCATCCCGAGTAACTATTTAAAGCTTGGCTTGGACATTACCTGGGTTAGAATTAGATTCTATTCAAAAGACAGAACATAATTCAGTGTCGAGGTTTCAGGTCGTTCTCTTTCACAGAGCAGGTTTCCACCGCTTGATGCTAAAACGTCTGTGAGCATAAATACTGGCCAGAAGTCCAAACTCCCTCCCCGCCGTCACTCTCTGCACGGACATGTGGCTCCGTACTCATCCCAGAAGTCCCCTTCTCATCCGATTCCCCGTGTTTACAATGTGTATCTGACTCCATCATCAGTATCAGTCGTGATGGCCTGAAGGGCTTTCTATGTGGGTCAGGTGTGGAAACACACATTATTCTTCTTCCCTTTCCTTAACGTTGCAAGACAGGCTATTGTGCTGCATTCATGTGGTGTCGGAATAATAGGAAAAACGAGTTCCCGACCGGAAAGAGTCACGTGAACGCCTCAAGTCTGTGAAACGAGTCGGAAAATCGGTACACGCCACGCTCAGTCGACGGGATATTGCGCAGAAAACATGGCGGACGAAAGTAAGTGCTGGGTGGATGTCTCTGTGATTAAACACATCTGATATCAGCTGCTGGTGTAAAATAAATAAGTAGATCCCCAAAACAAATATGTGTTTACAAAATAATCACAGAACGCTGGTAGTTAAACTACAGATCGGGACAAGACGGGGACCATGAACCTAGGGGTCTGAGGCGCCACTCGTTTAGGTTCTGGGGATCAAGTCACACACACACACACACACACACTTTTCTCGCCCAAAGGTCAGACGTCGTAGTCGGGCAGGGCGGAGTAGGTGATGCCGCCAACTGACGGAGGGTTGGCGTGGAGAGGAAGAAGCCAGCAGAAGACCGAACCTGTAGATGAAACAAGAGGTTAGAAGAGACTCGACAGCTCGCTCTCTGTGCGCTTTAAAAAGACATAGACACCGGCCACCTCTTCCGAACACCTCCCGCAGCAGAGCCAGCTTTGGCTTGCGGGTGTGGGGGGGGTGGGGCGGCTGAGAGGAGGTGGAGGAAGAGGAGGAGGATGAAGAGCCTCGGTCCTTGATCATCAGCCTGTTCCTCATCTGCTCTATGGGAGTCTCGTCGGTGATGATGGAGACGAGCTGCAGGGAAGAAAGAGCTTCTACATTTCAGATGCTGTGTGTGTGTGTGTGTGTGTGTGTGTGTGTGTGTGTGTGTGTGTGTGTGTGTGTGTGTGTGTGTACCTGATCGTAGACGATGACCATGACAAAAACACCAAACAGCACCGACTCCACCAGGAGGATGATGTAGTGAGCGCTGAGAGAGACAACACAGTGGACCGATCAGCTGTTTCCACACACACAGCTCCACACTCACACACAGCTCCACACCAACACACAGCTCCACACACACACACACAGCTCCACACTCCCACAACAGCTCCACACTCACACACAGCTCCACACACAACACACACAGCTCCACACACCACACCACAGCTCCCACACACACAGCTCCACACAACACCACAACACACAGCCGTCCACACTCACCACACAGCTCCACACCAACACACAGCTCCACACACACACAACACAGCTCCACACTCACACAACAGCTCCACACACCACACACAGCTCCACACACACACACAGCTAAACCAACACAGCTCCACACACCACACCTCACAACAGCTCCACAATCACCACAGCTCCTTACACACACACACACACAGCTCCACACTCACCACCCAGCTCCACACCCACACACACACAACACACAGCTCCACACTCACACACAGCTCCACACACACACACAGCTCCACACACACACACAGCTCCACACCACACACAGCTCCACACACACACTCACACACAGCTCCACACTCACACACAGCTCCACACACACACACACAGCTCCACACCAACACACAGCTCCACACACACACACACACAGCTCCACACACACACACACACAGCTCCACACTCACACACAGCTCCACACTCACACACAGCTCCCACACTCACACTATCAGGTGCTTGCTGGGGCGTCTCCTCTCCTTCCTTCTCGGCGACGCCGTCTCTCTCGTTCCTAATCCGCCACACCCAGGCCGACACCACCAGCACCATGGAGTACAGACTGGCCACGCCTGCACACAGACATGTGACAGGACACTGTGAAAACACTCGCCCGATACAAAACCTTCGGCGTTACAGCTCCATCTGCGTTCTGCAGCACGACGAACACAAAGTGCGTTAGACTCTGTCCTCACCGGTGTAGAAGAGGAACTGGATGAAGTACTTCTGGTTGAGCTCTCCGACACAGTTGTTGATCCTAAAAGGCACAAATGAAAAGAAAGGATGAGATGTGACGAAAGAGAAGCGCGAGATACGAAGGACGGATGTTTGCTCACCAGGGACAGTGATGGTCCATGCGGCGGATGCACCTCTGACAGACGCGGCAGTGATGCGCTCTGGGAGGTCTGTAGGTTTCACAGCAACTGCACACCGTCCAGCCTTCGCAGCCCTGGAAACAGCAGGACAAATAATCCCGCTTTTACTTTATTGTCCCTGAAGGGGTCTTGACACACAGACTCAAACTGAAGCTGCCTCAAATATAACGTGCTGAACATCCAGAAAAGTTTCCTGTTTTTAGTCGAGCTACAGGCGCACGGCGGCGCCCGTCACGGCGTTACGCAACACGCTACAGACATCTGTCATCAGGCTCTGCTGTACATAATGACAAGCCCAGCAGCAGACATAAGTACAGCTGCTGAGACGCAAACACGCAGTCAGCATGATGTAAATATACAGTAAGTAAAGCTCTGTATTATTAGCTCGCTGTTGAATTCATGACGTGTGAGGTGCATGTTGGTCTACGACCTCACAAACAGCCTCACGTTGAGCAACTTAAAGTTATTTTAAATGTTTCTAAACATGTTGAACAATTCATGCAGCAGTAACACGATGGAGTAAACTTTGTGTCGTGAGAGAAGAAGGGTTTTAACTTCACCCGCTCGTTCATCCGAGACGACTGCGAGCGAAGGTCTGAGAAGTCCATGGCTGTCTCAGGAAGAGGCACCATACCTGGACACATCCAACACAAAGCTTTAAACAGACTGTTTTGGTTCTCTCGTCTCCTACGGTGGCCCTGAGACCTGAACGCATCGCATGTCTGTGTCTGTTTATAGGATCATCCCTCTAAAACCAATAAATACAATCCTTAATTTGAATAATCAGAATATTTCTTTATTAAATCAACTTTCTTTAATAAAAACAACTTAAATGTACAACAATAAAAGTACTTTATGGTGCCGTTAGTGCATACAGCACATTGAAAAGTGATGCTCAGTGTTGTCTGGTTGCACGTGTTTGCAGTGCATTGAGCTCTCAGGGCCACCGTACATTTCCCTTTTGACTTATGAAGCTTTAATAATAAACACACACACACACACACACACACACACACACACACACACACACACAGTTACTGACCGGGGTCTGAGAAGACGGCTTTGGAGTGACAGGCCAGCAGCAGCAGCAGGATCAGGTTGAACACTGATCCATGCAGAGAACACCAAACACTACGAGAGTTAGAGAAGGAGTTAACGCACCATCAGCTCATCACCCAGAACAACATCTGCGTAAAGCTGCGACTAATTAATTCACTTTATTAGTTTCTACATTTATTCTTTGATCTATAAAAGACCAGAAAGAAGCAGAACATGAATTCAAATATGTTGTATCGTCCAACAAACGGACGTAGCTGCACATTTCTGGTCAGATAAATTGTTTAAATGATAAATTATCAAAATATTTGATGTTTTTTCTGTCTAACTACTTATTAATTATTATATTAACTAACGTAATGATTGTTTTCAGCTGCACTGCATTGACTAACTGCTGAAGCAGACGCGTCGTTAATGTTATTAGTTCCACTTTTCCTGCGATATCCCCGTTCCCTGAACACAACACCAGACAGTTTGGAAAATCATTTACAAATGTTGGAAAAATATAATATAAAATATATTTGCAGAACATTTAGAGAGTGGGTAAATCCTGATGTAACGTTACTTTGTCACGTTCAACTAAAGAAACAAGCTAAATTAACAATTAGTGTAATAAAATTAAGCAGCAGTGGAAGTAAGTATTTAGCCCTTTACTTATTAAAGTACTAATACCACACTGGGAAAATAAATTAAACTCAATTATAACTACAATTATTAAAAGTTGCTCTGATAAAACTCTTCACATGTTTCATGCAACAATCTTAATTTGCAAAGCTGTCAGATAATTGTAAAGGAGTAACAA
>NC_041372.1:14075374-14085374 GCF_900634415.1 Cottoperca gobio
AGTTTGTGGAGAGGACTACTGTGTGGGAGGGAAGCTCGGAGAGGAGTTAAAAAGCAAGAGTGAGAGAAGAAGAAGAAGAAGAAGAAGAAGAAGAAGAAGAAAAGAAGACACAAACCTGGAGGAGGAAAAGGGCGTTCATACTTCGAAGTAACCATGGAAGTTCCTGGTATGCAGGTGAGCTGAAAGGCTTTGGAAAGGTGGCTGTTTTCTGTCGTCGTTCCGAGCAAACTGAAGCAGTTTAGTGGAAGTGAAGGGGGCATTGTGCAACTACACGCCATTTCCGATAGGTTTTGGAATCACCTGGTGTTTATGTGTGATATATATTTACTTCTAAGCTCTTTTAGTTGAGATGCAGCGTCCTCTGGTGTGGAGAGAAGTCGCTATATTGTTGCGTGTTATATAACAAGTGTTGCTGAGGGGACTACTTTCTCTGTAGAAGTTACTTCACATGTGACTTTAGTGCTCTAAACTCAGTTTACGGCCATTGTATGGTGTTTAAATCTCTTAAAATAACGTGTTGTAGTGAGTTAGTGCTCCAAACCTAGTTTATATTGGCTTCTAATTCTGTTTAAATATGTTTTACTGTACCCATACAGGGACTTGTGGGACTGTGCTCCTGTAAACTGAGTAAATATTGACATTATTGTGTTTTAAATGTCTTAAGGTATTTACATGGTGACCTATACTGTGTGTTTGGTTCTCCAAACAGAGTTGATAGTGACATTATGGAGTTTATATCCCTAAAACACTCGTAATGTGACCTTTTTAAATTGACTTATGGTGAATTTCTGATGCATTACTTTATGATATATCGTGTACATTTGACTTTATAGTGAATTTATGGCGTTAAAATCTCTTAAAGTATCTCTGTAATACTCCTCAAGTTACTTCTAATGTCACTTTATTACTCTAAACTGAGTTTATAGGGACATTATGGTGTTTATATTCCTTAAGATGCTTCTATAATACTCATAAAGTGACATATGTGTGAGTTCATAGTGACATTATGGTGTTATAGCTCTTAAGAATGACTTCTAATGTGAGTTCACGTTGAGATTATTAGTTACCTATGGTGTTTGTGTCTCTTTAGAGATCCCTATAATAGTGTATTATGTGTCTGTGGAACCCCATGCTGACATTATGTGATCTTTCTGACCCTTTGAGTCCTTATGATATTTACAAAAGGACATTTGTGTGTGATTGCATCACTAATGTTCATGTACTACTCCCACAGTGAATCGTTGTGTCGGAGCTTATTTTAGCTCTTTGTAGCTCAGTATCTGTCTGCTTTTATAGGAGTTATAATTGGACTGCCCTCAGAAGGCTGTAGGTGTGTCCCTCTGATAGACCTGCAGTGGCCTATATTGTGACTCAGCATTGTTGAATATCTCGTGTGTTTTGTGCCATGTACCTGGTTTAACATTGTGTTTGTGTGATGAACCATACATTTATTGCAGGCGTACACTTGTTGTTGCTTCCTGAAGGTAAATCAGTAGATCTGCCACCTCAACAAGGTGTGTAGGGTGAGTTATAAAAGCCTCCGCTCGGCCTCCTGTTTGGCCGGCTCTCAGGTGTGTCTACCTGTGGGACTGGCTGCCTGGCTGTCAGCGCACTCGTTCTGCCTGCTCTGTTCGTCCCAGGTGGGCGGGGCGGAAATGGTGTCGAAGGCTGTTTAAATCAACACACACCTGACACCCGGCAGCAGCTGCTGCAGCGCCGAGGCTGACGAATATCTGTCCGAGCCCGAGAACACTGATGCATTGTGGGTTGTGGTGTGTAAGAATCGACTGATAGACAGTTGATTTAAAGCTGCAATGATAAATTGACTAATCAATTAATAATATAATCTGCATCTATTTCGATAATAGATTCTTCGTTAAAGTTATTCTCAGGCTTTTTAAATGTTTGTTTTCAGCCTCAAATATGGAGATTTCCTCCTTTTCTCAGTTTTATATCACATTAAAGTGAACATCTTTGGGGTTTGGACTGACAAACAAGACATTTAAAGACCTCACGTGGACATTTGTCACTATTTTCTGACTTTATAGACCAAATGATAAATCTTTTATGCTAAAATCTCTATCCCTATAGTTGATTTATAATTTTATAAGCAGAAATATCAGTTATATTACCTACTGGTTAGGTTCTTCATGCAGGTGTGTGTGTATGAAATCTAAAATCACTTTGGCCTCTGGAAACTTAAAGCTGCTATCATCTATGTTTTTATTTATTGTTGTGCAAACTCTCAGAGAATTATCACTTGAGCCCTTCCTCAGCTTTACACTGTTTTAGCGCCTTTGAGCTAATTGTTTTGATTCCACCGCACAAAACTTTACTGTTTTTTAGCGTAACTTCTGCAAAGTAACTACAGTTATCAAATAACTGCGACTTAAGTTTCATAAAAGAAATGAACAGAAACGCTCAGGATTCATACGCCCTGTGAGGACTTCAGTTACACGTGTACTTTGGACCTCTGAACCACCAAGACGCTGCCGTTTTATCCTTTTTCTTATCAACAGATGAAACTACTGTTGTGAAATCCCATCACTTGAGGACATGTTTTATAAAGCCGTTTCAATATCAGACAGACAGCTGACGATGTTGTGGGTTATTGGTTCATCACAGAGGCTGTTTACTGGTTTGCACATCCTATTTCCAAATGAGCCTGATGTCATTTCATAATCTTGAACCTTAATTGCAATGTTTACACAGTCTGTTAAGAAGAATCGGTTTATTGTTCGACTGTATCATTCGCTGCCTCGGGCACACGTCTTTCTATCGACTCTTTCAGGGTTTCTAGTCAACTTAAGTTGAAGTACAGAGCACGTCTGCCAGCGTCTGAGGACATTATTACACTTTTATGAACATGAACCTTCAGGGATAAACAGCAGAGGAGCTAACTGACACAGCGCGTTGCAGTTTAGGCTTCTCTGGAAACTACGTGGATCACAAGAGTCTGCTTGCGTTGAGGTGTTCAGAAGAGGGGAACTCTCAGAACCAGTTTCTAAGAGGAAATCCTGTCTTTGATGAGCACATTTAAGAGTTTCTGTCTTCAGAGAGGGGACTCAAATATCTACAGTGGCTACAAAAATACATATCTGGTCAGGTTTTTACATCATTGTTAAATAAATATCTTTTGGTTTGGAGCTAGTGTCGGCTGAGGGATCAGCTTGGGACCTTTTTTAGCCGTCATGGAATCCGTCGATTGGTCGAGACTGAAATGTTCTCAGTACCTTTCCTCTCGTGCCTCTGAGGTCAACTCATGTTGTTTTTATTCAAATGTCTTGACAACTATTGGATGGATTTGGTTCTGGCGCTCATGTTTCCCTCAAGACGAATTGTAATAACTTTTATAATGTCTTCATTTAGCCTGATAAACATTAGCACGCTAGTATTGCCATTGTGAGAATGTTAGCATTCGGACGTTAGCATTTAATTCAAAGCTCTTAAGTCTTGTTGATTTCTTTCTACCGTTGTCTCGACAATGCGGCAGATGCATCGATCTTGACTTCGTCTGTGTCATCTCATGCAGTTTGTTTCTCTCTCTGAATTCTGTCGCATCAAATAAACAATTGTACGTCATATCTCTGTAAAGGTCATCGTGACGAAGCTTCGCGGATGGATGTTGTGACACTCAGAAACCTGTTTGATAACTCGATGTCGTCTGATGAGACTATTATTGCTTAATTGATTGACGATGTGCTGGTCATGTACGGGAAACTCTTAGCATGACTCAACATGGTCCGGCACACTGGAATGCACTTTTATTGATGCTTATCATCGAATTGTTAGTCTTACTTTTAGTATCTCGTCAGTGGAGGGTTGTAGTGTCTCGGATGCTGTTTCAGGTTTGTTATTTCCTGACAGAAAAGGATCAAAGACCATTGAAGTCACATTTGTCTGTTTTTGGTACGAGAAGATTAAAGATGTCCTGATCAAGTTTTTCTGGCTCTGATCCCAATAAAAGTCCTTTTTATTATTATTATTATTATTATTATTGTTATTATTATTATATAGCTGCAGATACTGGAGGTATAAAGGTTAAAGACGACGTCTCGCTCTGTGGGAGCTACAGAAACGCTCTTTGTTGTACGGCAGAGCGATGCTTCTTGCTCGCAAATGATCTTTGTCTGATCCCAGACGGCTTGAGAGCAAACGAGTTTAATTTTGCCGTGTCATTAAGTTGTTCACAGAATTAACGTTCTGAGCCCACAATGTTTGTCATTGTAAGACGCTGCTCCCTCGATGTGTTCCGCTCTACTCTTTGCAAAGAAAGATGAGACGGCAGATTTGTTGTCTTTTGCCGATCCAGGCTACAAATCTGTCACATTCACACCTCTGTAGTTTTCACCCAAAATGTGGAAGTGGACAAAACGCAGTCCGGTTCAGAAAAGGCTATATATAATATGGAGATCGTCTTTAATGTTGGACATCGTAATACGGCTGTCATTTTCTGAATCTACCAGGAATCTGGTCAAGCGTCAACCCTACAATATCGTTTTGAGCAATTTGATTTCCTCCAGCACTAGTTCTGAATGATCGGCTTTATTTGAACAAATACAGAACCATTAAAATATGTTTGGGTCGGACTTTAACTGTGGAATCGGCTGGGGTCACCTCGAGGAGAGTCAAAGTTCACACTTTAGGCTGAAAGCAGATTAAAGGCAACAATCAGTCTTAAAAGAGATCAACAAGTTAAAACTTTCACTTTCTGAAGTCTTATTGAGCCAAACGTGCTTCAGGGTTGATATCCAGCTGACCTCTGACCCTGAAGAATAACAGAACAAGAGATGACTTCCTGTTTCCCTGCTAAAGTGTAACCCCTGCAGAGGATCAATCCATTAGCTGTTGGTTCCCGCGCTCCGGTGTTGAAGCTGTTGTAAATCAGGGGTGTGAGCAGGTACAGTGCCAGCAGGTTGTTTCCAGACACTGCGGGGGAAGCCATCTGCAGGCCGGTCGACGGAGACGGCTCTGATCAAACACCAGGGAGTGTCGTCTTCTTCTTCTGCTCTTTGTCATCTTTACGGCTGCACCTTTTTGAGAACATGACATAATCACAGGCTCCGCCAGACTGAAACTTAAAAGACTTCACTTGTGTTTCTGAGTGACTAAATAATTATCAGCTGCTTGTAAGTTTTGACTTTCGGCGGTGAGTCAGTCTTCCTGCGGCGTGAATCATCTTTTTTTTTTTACTTTGGTTTGTTTACATTCACATTGTCCTACAGCAGAGCAGAGTCATCCAGTTCACTCGGGACCCCCGGCGTCAACATGTTGGACTTCAAGGAATTTACAAATATCCAAAGAAAAGTGTAATCTGAATTACACGAGTACATGATTTAAGACACTTGAGTATTAATTTAGTTTCAGTTAAAGTTGCAGATTAAACCTTCGGTCGCTTGATCTTGGTGGAAAGTTAATCAGCGACTGATTTTGATTTGATTTTGAAGTCGTAGCTTCTCATTTATGTGATAATAAATGAATAATTTGACTAAAAACAAGCTTTTTTTAAGACATTAACTTGGGCTTTATGTAACTATAATGGTCATTGTGTATTGTTTTTAAATGAAAAGGTTATTGGCAGGTCAATTGATAATGAAAAGAAAAGAGAGAGGTGACATAAGTGATGTGTGTTACCTGGCTAGCTGTTTCCAGTCTTTATGCTAAGCTAAGCTAACCAGCTAGTGTCGGCAATAAAACAAATGAGCATATTTCAAAGTATTCCTTTAATATTTGAATCGTATTGTTTTAACCTGTAATCTGAAAGCGAGTAACGAACCTCCAGCGGACTCGTTGTACGTCAAATTAAATATAAATAAAAGCTTTAATGAGTTTCGAGTGTTGCATGACTCCTCAGATCAGGTCGTGTTTTTGACTTTTTAATGAAACAGGAACTGTTAAGAGTGGCGAGTTTCTCACATGATGCGTCTCTGCAAAGGTCATTTTTGAGAATGCTGTGTTTGTACTTCCTCCTCCAGCAGCTGTGACCTTTGACCTCTCAACACACACACACACACAGAGCTTTTTTTTGTTTGGATATTTGGACACCACTTGTTAGTAAAAACATGGATCTCTCTCTCACTCACTCACTCGCACAGTTTCCACAGCCTCGTCCAAGTTTCCCTGAATGTTTGCATGTTCGCTTCACTGACCTCTAAAGCTCAAATGTGCCTCTTTATTTCTGCCTTTGTGCCTTTGACCTGAATCTGCCTCTTATCACCGGCGTTTCCCTTATCACCATTTAACCTTGTCCTCCTCTGTGACGTTTACATTCAAACAGGTGTGGACAGGTACTCCACCAAGATGTTGGTGTAGCTGAAGCTTCAAATAACAAAAGAGCAAAGGCTTGAAACAAATAAATAAAAATGGCCGACCTTGTGAAAGGTACAGGTTCAAAGAATGTAAACAAGAATATGTGACGAGAGGTTTACCTCCAGCAGGGAAGCTATGTTTTCGGTTTGTTTGTCTGTCGGCTGGATTACGGAGAAATTACTGGCACTACTTTCATAAAGTCAATAAAAAGGGTGTAGCGTGGGCCAAGGAGAAACTCGTAAAATGGTGAGTGGATCCAAATTGCAGGGTGGATACACTCATTATTCTTCACTCATGGACTCTGCCTTGCCTTCGTTCAAGGAAAAATGGTTTTAGATTCTAAATGAAATAACTTTGTGTTTAAAAGTGTTGTAGACTTCTACATATTAATGGTTAGCTGCGGCGCTGCTTTGATAAACATTCTCCTGATGGTCGCGGCGCTGTTGAGTGTTGGAAGGGTTAGAAGGAGTGATATGCAAACCTTTCCTCTTGCCCCACAGTTGACGTGTCTGGTTATAGATGTCACATGTTCATGTTAATGGTTGCACGGGGAACCACAAGCTCTCTCGTCCACTTTGTAGATATTTAATCATTTTCTGGGAGTTTAAGGATTTATCAGAATGAGCAACGTAATCTAAACACTCTTGACATTGTGGCTTTGGTTAAACATTAACGTGAAACACCTTTTTGTTTTGCAATCGTGTCTAAAACTCCTTGAATCCCCGTAACCGATAAAGTAAAATAATAATTCCCAGACTGCGTGTCCAACAGGGGATTTAAAGATTAGAAGACCTGCAGTGAGACGTGTACTGGAACAGTGTTTTGATAGAAATACAGAATGTCTCTACAGTAACTGAACGGGTCTGTAATGATTGAGCGACTGTTGAATGTTTAACTTCCCTCTCTGTTGTTGTTTCAGCACGCTGGCACAGAAAGGTCAAAGTTGAACCTCTCAGGTTCATTTTAACCGACGTTGTCTCTTTACTGGATGCAGTCAGCGTCGTTGGACGTGTTTTGAACATTGTATAAAGCACTTCTCAGAATGTACCCTGGGAACTTAAATTCACTTTAATTCGACAAGTGTGCAACCGTTTTATATGTGAAGTAGTCTGCACATAATATTTCGCACACATGTGCATATTTTCACTGATCAATGTGGGATTTTTGCTCCAGGCAGCTCTGTGGATCGAATGGTCCAAACTTAAAACGCTAACAAACACCAACAAAACAAGAACCTTCCTTACAGATAATAACAATATCTGCACAAACATGATGCAGCTGCTAACTTTGAACCTGTTCTCCACAAAAACAGCTTTTTTAAAGTGTCATAAGCTGTCACCGATATTTTTCAGTAAAAGTACTGAGGACCTTTTTAAACGGATATTGTTGTTTTATATGGATTCTTAGAAAGATAACAAAATCTAATTTCAGAGCTGTAAACCCAGAAATAACGTTAGATAATAATAATAATACACGGCAGACTCAGTCCTCTGGGGAAGCCCCGTCGCTGGTTATCATATTATTACATCACAAGCGGTCTAAACGGCCGATTAGTGAACTTCCTTGTTGGCTCGAGGTGAATTATTCTGCACGACGAACACAGACGAACTTGACGCTTGTTTTTGGTGGCGACAAAATCTAAAACTCCAACACTGTGCCGGACGTTGAGTGAAGAAACCTGTCCACATGTGGGAAGCTAATGCTTTGTTCATGAATATTTTATTTATCAACTCTGAAGAGCGGTACTATTTCTTTCATATTTGTATTTTACTGTTTTTTAAATGTTATTACATTTAGTTTGTTTCTCTATTAATCAGTTAATAGTTTAGTCTGTGCTGAAACAATTGGTGATTAATCAATAATTAGTTAAATTAAAGAAAATTATCTGCAATCATTATTGATAAATCATTATTGTATGTATGTTTTTTTTAAATATAAATGTTCTGGTTCCACTTCTCCTTATGATTTGTTCTCTTTTGTTTTAAATTAAATATATTTCAGTTTTTTGGACTTCAATGAATAAGAAACTAATTTGCATATTAATCGCTCATTCTTTGTGTTCTCCGACCGTTCAAACCAAAAAACATAAAACAGAATATATGAGTGGATACAAACATATATATGGACTAAGAACAATAAAAACATGAACACTGCTTTAAACACCTGAGACTGAGGAGATGTCAGCTCAGGGGAAGAAGTCGGAGCTGTGCTCCATGATAAGTGCAGTAATTAACTGCTGTAATGATCCATCAGGAGATTAAGACTCTGGACACACCAGGGACGTGCCGTCATCATGAAAAGGGAAAGAAATCTAAATCTAAATGTATATTTGTCCACTGGTCTGTGCTATAACTGCATTTTCTGTATGATTCCAATCATTTTTATCCTTTTTATTGTCAAAATCGCAGAATGTGCGTATTCTCTGTTCATATACAGGAGAGATGCGAGCCTCCCCTCGGATTGCGCAATCCCCCGTAAACTAGGTTGAGCGCATGCATTTGGCGCGTGCCTGTTGCTATCTCTCTGTATGTCGCCAATATAATGTTTACAGACGCTTTTATTATGCGTCCTGACACAGTCCAGTTAATGTATGTAATGTATGTGTGTAACATATTTAGTCTTGCTGATGTGACATAAAACAGCAGATGAGGCAAACAGTACTCTGCCGCACTGAAGAGGGCGCACGTGAGCCCACAGGTTTGTGTAGCTGCCCCTCTTCTACCAGAGACTGTAAGCGCCAACAAGCTACTGCTAGCTAACATCAGAGACAGGTGCTACTGCAAGCTAACGTCAGAGTCAGGTGCTACTGCAAGCTAACATCAGAGTCAGGTGCACTGTAGCACCAACAAGCTACTGCTAGCTAACATCAGAGTCAGGTGCACTTTAGCACCAACAAGCTACTGCTAGCTAACATCAGAGTCAGGTGCACTTTAGCACCAACAAGCTACTGCTAGCAAACATCAGAGTCAGGTGCACTTTAGCACCAACAAGCTACTGCTAGCTAACATCAGAGTCAGGTGCTACTGCTAGCTAAAGTCAGAGTCAGGTGCTACTGCTAGCTAAAGTCAGAGTCAGGTGCTACTGCTAGCTAAAATCAGAGTCAGGTGCTACTGCTAGCTAAAATCAGAGTCAGGTGCACTGTAGCACCAACAAGCTACTGCTAGCTAACATCAGTCAGGTGCTACTGCTAGCTAACATCAGAGTCAGGTGCTACTGCTAGTTAACATCAGAGTCAGGTGCACTGTAGCACCAACAAGCTACTGCTAGCTAACATCAGTCAGGTGCTACTGCTAGCTAACATCAGAGTCAGGTGCTACTGCTAGCTGACATCAGAGTCAGGTGCTACTGCTAGCTGACATCAGAGTCAGGTGCACTGTAGCACCAACAAGCTACTGCTAGCTAACATCAGTCAGGTGCTACTGCTAGCTAACATCAGAGTCAGGTGCTACTGCTAGCTAACATCAGAGTCAGGTGCTACTGCTAGCTGACATCAGAGTCAGGTGCTACTGCTAGCTAACATCAGAGTCAGGTGCTACTGCTAGCTGACATCAGAGTCAGGTGCACTGTAGCACCGTTTAGTTTAGTTTCTTTCTCCGGCTGACGTGAAGCGAAGGTAAAACCACAATTCTATTGAAAATGTGATCTGACTAAGAGAAAACAATCCAATATTTAAATTAAAAACTAAATTTTG
>NC_041372.1:14090374-14107874 GCF_900634415.1 Cottoperca gobio
GGCCAGGTGAAGCTGGCGGACTTCGGGGTGGCCGGTCAGCTGACGGACACGCAGATCAAGAGGGAAACCTTCGTGGGAACGCCGTTCTGGATGGCGCCAGAGGTCATCCAGCAGTCCGCCTACGACTCCAAAGTAAGACCCTTCTTCTTCTATCAAACCCCCTCAGACAGGAAACACAGACCGGGTTGTTAAAGTGATCTCTGCTCATGTCTAGCTTCTCTCTACACTTCCTGGCTCTGGGATTTCTATTTACACTGTGCGCCATGTTTTTGAATATTGCCGTAGCAACCACGGTTTAGTTGTCGTTTGCATTATTTCCAGAGTTCTTGGTTTTATTTGCATCCAGTAAAAACACGCACACTGTCCTGCTGTCTGGACTTCAATGAGAACCCTCAACTGTCTCATGCTTTGTTCTGGAGGGGATTCCCTCGTCTTTCTCTTTGTTGCTGTAAAGTCTAAAAATAAATGCTGCAAAGAATGACTTCAATAATGAACACACACACTTTGTTTATGCCTTCACAGCTGCACCTGCTGCAGACACACACACACAAGCGAAAGGCGGGCTTAGATGTTTGGATGTGATACCCGATAACTCTGTGTGTGTGTGTGTGTGTGTGTGGCAACATAATAATGTGATCATGTCATTACACTTGTGCTGGTGTTTGATAATCATATCATTAATATTTTAAAGTGCCCATAAAAAGTTATCAAAGTGATGAAAAGCATTAAACTCACAATGATATGCTTTTATTTTGTAGTAGTTAACAGTAAAGGTGGCGAGTTGCAGGAGGTGGATTATTATTATTATTATTATTATTATTATTATTATTATTATGTTCTTCAGGCTCTATATCAGGGGGGTCAAACTCATGTTAGTTCAGGGGCCACATGCAGCACCATGTGATCTCCGGTGGGCCGGACCAGTAACATCACATCATAACATATAAATAATAATATAAATAACAACAACTCCAGATGTTTCCTTCGTTTTAGTGCAAGAAAGTTTTTACAAAACATTATGAAGAACCTGAAATGTGAACAATAGTGTCAGTTTATCATTTACACATGTGTGTTACAACGTAGTGATCAGTGTGTCTACAGAGGCTTTTACTTTAGGATCAAAACAACTTCTCTTTACCCTCTGGCGTGCCGGGTTTGGCCCTCGGGCCGCATGTTTGACAGCCCTGCTCTGAAGGGAAGGAAGACGAAGTGTGAGCTGGTGAAACACCAGAGACCGTTTGGTAAACCTGAAGAAAGACTGTGTGTGTGTGTGTGTGTGTGTGTGTGTGTGTGTGTGTGTGTGTGTGTGTGTGTGTGTGTGTGTGTGTGTGTGTGTGTGTGTGTGTGTGTGTGTGTGTGTGTGTGTGTGTGTGTGTGTGTGGCCATATGCTCAGTGTGTTACAGTAATGGAGCCGGCAGAGTTAACAGTCAAACACTGACCGAGCATCCTGTTGTAATGTGACCCTAGAGCAGCTACAACTGTAGTGTGTGTGTGCCTTACCTGGGCTGCCACATGGTTGTTGGAGCAAATTGAAACTGTGTGTGTGTGTGGACATATGGTTAGTGGGTGTCTCACACACAGCTTTGCTCCACTAACCCCCCCCTGACTGTGTTCATGTTAGGAATAAACTGTAAACAAATATGGATTTAATCTATGAAGTCTAAATGTCAAACATCTGTTCCTTCTTCTCTAATGTGCAGTTTTTATATAATTATAAACTCAATATCAATAATATTTCATTAACTTGTCACTTTCAGTGTTTTCAGAACGTCTCACGGCTTTAACTCTTTCACGTTTACAGAAGTGTTGATTATTTGTGAAGCGTGCACATGACACAGAATATTCTGGGATGGATCTCACCAGAGAAACGGTGACACTGAAGGAAATGAATTCTGACTGCGTTTCTCTTCAGGCCGATATTTGGTCGCTGGGCATCACGGCCATCGAGCTCGCCAAAGGGGAACCTCCGAACTCCGACATGCATCCGATGAGAGTTCTGTTCCACATCCCCAAGTCTCCTCCTCCGACGCTGAGCGGGGACTTCTCCAAGAGCTTCAAAGAGTTCACTGAGGCGTGCCTCAACAAGGACCCTACCTTTGTAAGAGACACACACACACACACACACACACGAGATCACAGTAACCTGCTGCTCCAACGTGTGTGTGTGTGTGTGTGACTACTATAATATTCACACAGGAATATTTTATACATAAAATGACTTCTCTATTGTTCTTTAATTTTATTTGAATTTACTTGTCATTTTTTCTGCTGAGTCATCGTTTTAAGTACTTTATAAACTAAATGATTATTTATTTTTAAGGTTAGTAAGTTGCAGCTTCCCTTTGCTGAGTGTCGCTGCGGTGTGCTGCCCCCTGGTGGACGAGCAGCGCGTTGTTTTCTCTTTCCTGCACTGACAGTGAGACTGTTTTCTGTCTTCATGCAGCGTCCGACAGCCAAAGAGCTCCTCAAACACAAGTTCATCATCAAACACTGTAAGAAGACGTCCTACCTCAGCGAGTTGATTGACAGGTACAGGAGGTGGAAGGAGGAGGGGCACAGCGACAGCAGCTCTGATGACTCAGACAGGTAATGTGATTACTTTGTCGTGGCGAAAACGTCACTTCTATGATTTTACTCCAGTTAAAAAAAATTTTTAAAACGGTTTTGTATGTGGTTCAGTGCCTAAAGTGTGTGTGTGTGTGTGTGTGTTTTATGTGTGTGTGTGTGTGTGTAGTGAGTCCAGTAATAAGGAGAACAGCGATTCACCTGAGTGGTCCTTCACCGTGCGTAAGAAGCCAGACGGCAGGAAGGCCCTCAAAGGAACGGTCAGTACCTGTGTGTGTGTGTGTGTGTGAGAGGCTTTGAGGGATAAAATAATCTGATGAACGAAGGCTTTTATTGTAAAATCTTGACTTTTAGATTTTTAACCTTGTCAAATGTTTCAAAATGGCTGATTCTCACCTCCTTTCTCCTCTTCATCTTCATCCTCCTCATCTGTGCAGGTTCAGGATCAGCTGACTAAATCTGCCAGTCTGACCACAGTCATCTCTCCAGTCTTCACTGAGGTGTGTGTGTGTGTGTGTGTGTGTGTGTGTGTGTGTGTGTGTAAATGCATGTACATGTGTAAACAAACCATTTACTTCAGTTAGATAAAATAAGACAAAATAAAGCGTCGGAGCATTGTGACGTTTTATTGTGAAGGGCCACTCGGATCGTCTTTGATGATATATTGTAGAAAACGTGACGGAACGGGCGACTTAGTTCAGTGTTAGTGATCGTCAGCAGGAGTTTACTCACAGTTTATTTACATTTTATAGCGTAGATGCTCTTATTTCTTCTTTTTATACATCCTTGCTACAGACCTGTGTCGTAGCAGCTCCGACGCTCACTGATTAACACATTGTGTTGGTTTTATTCATATCAAAACCAAAGTAATGTGAACGACAGTGCAGTTTTATGGGGGTAAAAATAAATCTAAGATGTTTTAAATGTCATTGTAATTGTCTTATCTTCTTGTAGTTGAAGCAGCAGCACAAGGAGCACTCTGAGCAGCGATTGGCCATCGAGGAGCTGGAACGCAACATCCGATTGGCTGAAGATGTCTGTCCAGGCATCACAGACAGGATGGTCACACACATCATTGCCAGGTACCAGAAGTACGTCTTCCTTGTTCCGTCGTTTGTTTTATTTGACTAAACGTGTCTATTTGTGTCTGTATATTTGTCTTAATGTCAGTAATGAGTTCCATGGTGCTGTGTATTAGTTATAAAAGATCCCTGATGCAGCGGCAGGTCTCCCTAATGTTTGTGTAATCCCTCGTCTCCTGTCAGCACGTGTCTGTATCTTCCTCCAGCAGATCATTTGTTAACCAAATGCTTCCTCTTCCTCTTTGTTTACCTTTCTGTCGCTCCACCTCAGATTCACGACCAACTGAAGGACTCGAGCACGGATTGGAAAGTAAAGGAAGTGCGTGACGTGAAGAGAGACTGTGTCTCCGTACGGTGGCGCTGCTGGAGGATTTGGAAACTGAGGAGATTTGCTGTGCGATGTCTCCTCGCTGTACACACACATCACACACCAACACACACCGACACACACACACACACACACTACTAATGTAATATATACACTATATATTTTAAATGTATATATATATTCACTGCTGTAGGTTGAAGACCTTCCTTCAAACAAAGTTGGATTCGAAGCTTTTTTAATCAACTGGTCTGAAGTTTTAAGAAAACAATCTTATTCATATTTGTGGTTCATTTCCCTTTTTAGGGAATGAACTCTCTTTTTAGTCCGACTTAATTCAAACTTAAGTCCCTAAGTAAGTCTACGTAAGTTATGTTTAAACTTTCTTAAAATTACCATCATGTGCCTTGATTATTTATGCTATCAGTCGTTTTCTAAAAGTAGACGTCACTTTTTGTAACGGAGATGTTTTTGTTGAAACTGTACAAAGAGAAGTACAAATCTAGAAGAGGGTTCTCGTCCATCAGCAGTGGTCTTGTGTCATGACTCGTCTTGACTTTGTAGATGTCTATATGTTTGTTCCGTAGCACTTGAGACAGATTATATGCCAATAATACATATTTTTGTTGTTGTTTTCAGTAATGCTTTACATTACAGTTCCCTGATCCCGGATTTCAGTTGAGATCAGGTCTAACCTTCTGCTAATTTAATAAGTATGTAATCCAGCACTGGAGCGAATTTCAGCTTCACTAACTGATTCTTATGGTAATTACTTTGAACATCCAAGGTGAAAAACATAACCTAAAATTGAACAAAATTGAGGAATTTGAGAAACATTTGTATTTCTAAGTTTCCCCAGTAAAACACCTGCTATAAACAAATCGATTTTAAGCATCCAGACCCATTTTTGACTATTTCTTTGGGCGCTACCAGACTTGAGCTTGGCTAGGGAGCTAGTAGTTTGCTAATGCTGCCTAGCCAAAACAGGTAAGCTAGCTAGCTAGATTACTGTTTTGGTTAGGCAGTTAGTAGTTTGCTAATGATGCCTAGCCAAAACAGGTAAGCTAGATAGCTAGCTAACTGTTCTGGCTAGGAAGCTAGTAGTTTGCTAATGCTGCCTAGCCAAAACAGGTAAGCTAGCTAGCTAGATTACTGTTTTAGTTAGGCAATTAGTAGTTTGCTAATGCTGCCTAGCCAAAACAGGTAAGCTAGCTAGCTAGCTAACTGTTTTGGCTAGATAGCGAGTAGTTTACTAATGCTGCCTAGCCAAAACAGGTAAGCTAGCTAGCTCACTGTTTTTGCTAGATAGCGAGTAGTTTGCTAATGCTGCCTAGCCAAAACAGGTAAGCTAGCTAGCTAGCTAACTGTTGTTGTAGCTGCTTCCAAATGACCTAGCTAACTCTTCAAATATGTCTGAATTCCTCAAGTTGCACAACCGTTAGCTTAAAAATGAATGCTAAATGAATGGTTGAATTGGTCTGGAAGTAGCCGGACTGTTGGTTAAGATTTCATTCTGGGATAAGTTTTCTGGTATGCGTGTCGGGTCAAAAAGATATCTGGTTGGAATAAGATTTCACTGGAAATGCAAACGAAAAGGAACATTTACCAGGATCTGCAAGCAAGATGCAACCGCACAAAGGTCTTCCAGTTGCTCATCGACTGTCCTTTTTCAATATACATCAATCTTGGGAAAACATTGTTTAGGACTTAAAGTTGATTTTAACATGATGCTCGATGTGTAAGGATGTTGTTTTTATTATCGTTGGAAAGTACCGAAGGTCATTTTCAAGAGCATGAAGGGAGCTGTAATCAAAGTTCATACTAACTTGTACCAAAGACACTATAAAGCTTGGTCATTGTATATTTTTGTCTTTTTATATATATCATAAGGGATACGACGATGCTTGTTGAGGGGGGAAATGTAAAATGAAAGATGTAAGATTTTACAGAAGTGTACTTTTTTTTTTTTGTAGCGGGACTTAGAGTTTTATGAATAAATATTTAAGTTTGATTGAGAAACATGCTACGTTTCAACTATTTCTTTCTTGATTTGATCATTTTCTGTTTTTTAATTTGTTTCCACAATGTGTGTTAAAGATTACCAACAACGGTATGATGCATTGTGAACAAATCATGATTTAAATTTGGAAGTCTTGTAGCATTTCATTGATTTGACCACAATTGTCCTTGTATAATCCTTTATTGGCAAATGCAGTTGTGTTATATAAACTACAAAAATCTTCACATTATTCGACAGAATTCTCAAGAACCAGGCATATAAAATAACATACGCAGCCACGTTACCCAGAAAGTTATCAAATAAGTTTTCCAAACATACGTACACATCACAACGACAAGACTTCATATTAAGATTTGTCTTTCTTGCCTCGTTCGATCTATTTTTAGCAAAGGTGATCCCAGGTGTAGTGAATGTAGAAAATGTAATGTTCTGCTAAATGTAGGAAAACTGAAAAGACGTAATAATGTAATAAGAGCGCTGCAGGGATGAAGTATGTTTGTAGGCAAACCCGATAGCTTCGCCCTGGTTCCCTTGGATTTTGGATTTCACCACCACTAAGATAAAGGCGTTGTTCGAGGTGATGACGTTTTTTTTGTCCCCGACAACCTAAGTAATCTAATTTAGCCAAGGGTAGTACAGCTAGAAGGGTTAGCCTACATAGATACACTTTTACAGATATTAATTATCCTCAAAACCTGCTAGCTTGTACCCGTAATGTAGCTAGCTGAGTTTTTTGCTAAAACAAGGCAAAAACAGTACATTTCATCTGCCAGTACACCTTAACAACAATACACTTCTCAAACGTATAAAGCCGTCACATTTATTACAACTGTCCTGTTTTTATCTGCCGTCTGTAGAAGATTTATATTAAAAACCTTGCTGTCAGTTTCGAGTGTGATCACATCATGAACCTTGGTTTTGGTCTTTATCTACAGTGTGACTTCAGTAATCATCCGAGCACCTTTAGTCCCGTCGCCGCCTCCTGTCTTTTCTTTCTTCTCCTCTTCACCCAGAAACTCCTTTTTTGCTTTCGCTGCTCCAGCCTCCTCTTCCTCCTCCTCGTCCAGTTGGAGGCTCCCGGAGGAGAACCTCATCCTGGCCAGTCCAGGGGGCCATACCACTTTCCCCCGCGGGGGTGGAGGGCAGTAATACGGATAGAAAACCTCTGGGTCCGAGTCGCTGTAGCTGCTTCTGGTGCCTCCAATCATGCATAGGGAGGCGGGTCGATCGGGCAGAGGGGAGGAGTTTAGCGGGAGGTAGGTGGGTCTTGAGGGGCGTGTCAGGTGGGGGTAGTAACCAAGGGGACGGAACTCAGAAGCGGGGTCAAAGTCGGGGTTTGAACTCCTTGAGAGGTGAAACTTGACATCTGGTTGGCTAGCCACACGGCGAGGCAGCCCAGGGAGGAAGTTGGAGTCGTCGCTGTAATGCCCCGCCTCCGTATGTCTAACGCCCAAGAGCCTCGCTCCGTTGCTTCCCGGTTGGTAAACCCGAGCCAATCCGAGCCCGCCTGATCCTGAGGGGCGGAAGTTCCTCCTGATTGGCGACAGGGATGGCAAATCGTGACTTAGCGGATAGAAAGGCGGTCGCGATAGGCCATCCATTGTCACATAATCCCGCCTCCTTGGCTGCGGGAAACGCTCCAGTGAGGAAACGGTAACGTAGTCTGACAAGTACGGGTGTCGATTGAGAGGCGAGGAACCAGCTAATGGGAATGTTGGGAGGGTGGGGTGATACTGGTAGGCAGGTGTGTTTGGGTAGAGAAGAACCAGCTGCTGAGCAGCATCCGGGTGCGGCTGGGGATTGGGCCGACGGCGTGAGCGGTTGCCATAGACGCCGGCTAGCCTTTGGGCTTGGCGCTGGGTCCCGATCCGTCCCCCCCTCATGTCCTCAAACACAGATGTGGAGGCAGATCTTATCTTGGACGAGGGGCTTGATGGGTGTAGAGATGGAGAGAGGGGAGTGACTTGTATGAGAGGGCAGGTCCTCTGGGTGACCTCGACGGATGATTGGCTGCGTTTAGCACCTTCTACACTGATTTCCATGTTGTCTACGCCTCGGTGATGTGGGTCCAACTCATCCTGACTGCAGCCCGCCAACTTATGACCCGACCGGGTGAACAGGTGGGAGTGCTCGTACATCTGAGGAGGTGAGACACACAAACATTACACTTCCTACACTGCAACTAACGATTCATTTCATTCGCTGTTAATCATTTTCTTGATATTACATTTATTAAAGAACCAAGAAAAGCAGCAAATATGTGACATGTTTGCTTGAAAGAATGACTTAATTGACTAATCAATTATCCAAACACTTGCTGGTTAATGGACTGATGGATGCGGCTCTACTTATGTACAGTATATTCATGGTAGATTTGATTACTTGTTTGGAGACGTCTGTGAGGAGATCAGGAGAAGAGCGACACTGTCGGGGATCGTAGTCCGACTGGCAGTAAGTCCTGGATGACGAGCGAGAAGACATTGGAACATTATTGTATTATGCACTGTTTGTACCTTTTAATGGTGGTATTTCATTTAAAGGTGGTATGTTGTAGCATCAGAATAGGTGCGTAGACCTTGATGTGCTTGATTTCATTTAGTTTATTCTCACCTCTCAAAGTGCGAAGGCTTCTTCTCCCCTGATCCCATACACTCCAGCAGCTGTTTCTGCGTCCGTCCGCTGCCCCACAAACAAATGTATAATATAAATAGTAAATAGGAATTCATCATCTTTAAGTGTACGGTATATAAGTTGACTTAAACCAACATACAGAAACTGGGCTCTTCTGCATAATGAGTACTTTTACTTCAGTGAAACCTTGAATGCAGGACCCTGAGGTATAAGACAGTTCTTCCTACACGGTGTAGACTTTATAAATGTACAGAGACAAGAAAATAAGACAGAAATGGAAAGCTGGAGTTTTGAGTTACCTTTTTATATCAGAGTGTGTACCTGTATCTGAAGCTGGAGCCTTTACAGGACAGCAGTGTCTTGTGTATCGTGTTCGGTTCCTCGGCCAGCCTGAAGAAGGCGTGGTACTCTACGCACGTCTTCCAGAAGCACTTACACACATCTCGACTGGCCATGGAGAACTCGAGTGTGTCCTTACAAGACGGCTGGATGCACAAACACTGACATTAATACACGCATACTGTACATACGGTATGTGCACATAAAGATAGTGAACAAATGCAGTCAAACCACTTCCAGTCCAGCCATCCGAGGAGATTAAAACAAACGCAGCCTCACCCCAACTGTGTCGTATAGTTTGATGAGGAAATGTTTGCGCTTGAAGCTCAGCTTGCGGATCTTGGCCCAGCTGAACGTGTTGATTTTGGTGTTTCCCTAGAAAGTTAAAAAAAGTTAAAATATCCCCAAAGTGTTTTGGATTCATCATCAAACCAAACGGCGTGAATAACACGCCTTGTTCTTGAGTTTTCACAATATTAGACCAAGTCTGTAAGTTGGTGACAGAGCATAAAGAGCCAGGAGACAGCTGTTCGTGTCCCGTGTGGAACCAAGTCAACGTTGACTTGTTTACGCTAACTATTTAACAAACCTAGCGGGAAGCTTAAAATGCATAGGCATGATGCGTGAAATGGCAATCCATCCAATATTTGTTGCGCTCTTTCCCTCTGGACCAACAAACCCTTCCATCCCCAGAACTGAGCTTCTCATGAGGCTGAAAACAGCACCCCCTGCTGGCAGAGTAGAGCCGTCCCAGCTTTATGTATGACACCATGAACCACATACCTGAAAGACCAGGACACCGGAGTGTGTTACAGCCAAGTTGAGCCTCATTCCCTCCCCGTCGTGAGCAGGGTGAGGCCTGATGCCGTACATGTCCAGCTTCCTCGCCACCTCCAGCAGGTGGATGTCTGAGTCTCCTGGAGACGCCCCTCTGCAGACACAGAGAGAGGTACTGGATGGATATATATAATCATTAATGACCTTGGGTGGGATTAACTTGGGGTTCTGCAGCCGTGTGTTGACTCCCTTTTGGCTGCAGTGTGTTTGGGGTTGTACCTGTGTTTCCTGTGAAACTTGGTGATCTTGTGGTCTAGATATTCCTGGTTGGGGACGTACTGCTTCATCTCTAAATGGTGACTGTCCAGCTCCTCGTCATAGTTCCCTAGCTCTGCTGCACACACACACACACACACACACACACACACACACACACACACACACACACACACACACACACACACACACACATAATAACATAACAATGTTTATATGTAACCACCAAATTCAAGCCGCTACTTCAACTTAAAAGACTCAACTCTGTGTGAGAGGACCAGCTCCCTGTGTAGACGTGAAGCGCTCATGCTAAGCTAACAGAAACACAATTGTTTGTTTCAGGCGACAACTTTCCATTTGTTATCTCCAATTAATCCTCCTAAATCCTGCACACTGGTCCTTTAAGTACCTTACTAAATGTACATTTCCAGTAATATATATGGAACAGTTCACTTAAAGTATGCAGTACATTCATTAAGTCATGCGTCCTGCCTTCAGCCCTCGATGATAACTTTGTGTATATGTTTAACGGTGCTGTAGTGGAACGCTCACACTGCAGTATGTGAGAGACCAGCAGGGCGGCGCTGTTGTCATTACAGGTCAGACTGCCGTGACACAAGTCCTGCTTCATCTGTAAGGCAAAAAGATACCTACACACACACACACACACACACACACACACACACACACACACACACACACACACACAATAAGATCATCTATACAGCCGCATATCACTGCAGGAAAACTCACTTTTCATGCGTTGTTTTGTAGAAAACATTCATCATATGAGATAATAGATGGAGCATGGATCTGACAAATATCCCAATATAAATATAAATATGTATAAATATATATATAGTACAGTATAACGAGCACTGTTACCTGGTGAGGCCTCTCTTAAGTTGTCCAGGATCAGGTGGAAAGAACTTGACTATAAACCTGAAGAACAGGTCGCTGGTGTCTAACAGAAGAGGAGGGAACGATCACATGAAGCAAAAGACAAGTTTGCACTTAAAAAAAAGAATCCAACCAAATTTAGTTTGGAAATCTATTGCCCCAGTGCATGCTGGGAGAGTCGCATCATGTCAATGCAATCACACGATCAGTCTTCAACCAATCGTATGAGTGCTGATCATAGTTTCCCCCGGGATGAACAAATAGACCCTCAAACGTTCTTACATGTGATCTGTTTGGCCAGCGGCTTCAGCAGCTCCAACCACACCTGCAACACAAAAGCATTAAATGGCGAAGAAATCCCAAATGTTCTTTGTGTTCTCGTGTGTTTGCTTTCTCACGTAGTTGCCGCCGTGGTGTCGGAACTCCAGTCCGAAGTACTCCTTCTCCAGCAGCTTCAGATGGCCGCACACTTTGTTGAAGAAGTCGCCTCCTAAAACCTTTTGCTGCGACACAATTAAAGATGGCGTCAGAGCGCGAGAGGGATAATTGGATTTTTTAAATTGAGACGCTCTTAAAACTGGAGTCCAGGGAGCGCCGGGGGACCGGAGCTCAGTTCCTCTGTGACTTAGTTCCCTTTGCATAACGAGGGTTTGTGTAACGCTCTCTGGTGTAGGGAGTTGAACAGGAACCTTTAGTCCTGCGGCCGGATGTCTCCTGCACACGTACAAGGTAATACGTGTAAATGGTGTCTTGATGTTAGTGAGTCACATACATATAAATATAAATATAAATAGTGAAGAGTTTGTGCTGCACGTTTCCACTGACGCATAAAGTCCTCCATTCTTTCTAATGGTCTGGTTCTGTTCTCAGGTGTGTTTAAGATCACGATATCTCTCCCTGTCATGGCCGCTTGTCTTTCTGACTGTTTCCCGGCTTTCTTTATCTTCATCTTTATCTTTCCCGTGTCCTTTATCCTTTTCCTTTTTGTATAACGTAGTTATTTAAAGATAAATACATTTTGCTGTCGCTGTTCTTGCAACGGTTTAACTTTTGATGTCTCTTGTAAAAAGGGTTTTATGTGTTTCTTTGATCAGTGTACATGATGTCATCCCAAGAAGGTTTCATCCTTCCCTCCTCTTCTTCCTCCTCTTTACTTTCTTTTATATCCTCCCCCCCCCCTCCCTCTCTGTAATTACTGAGATGGTGTTTGTGCATTGCAACAGAAGGTTTTTTTTAGTGTTTGCTGTCTGCTGGTCGGCGTTTAGCGCCCCGGCGGGGGTCGCTGGACGCCCCTCATTAACTTGTCATGAGAGAGAGAGGGAGGAAGAGGAGGGACGGAGCAGCTGTAACCGATTACAGAGAGAACACAGGCCTAACTGATGATTACTGGAAACAAATGGCTGCCCACAGAACCACAGAGCGGTTAGTTTCAATACAGTACAATCGAGAGCGATGCAAGTTTACGAAGAAGCATGGTGCAGCTTTGAGAGGAGGAGGACACATCGCTGTTACGTTCCTACAACGACGAGAGCAGAAGTGTTGCAGGAGAACATATTAAGTAGATGTTAAAGTATGTTTGCATCACATGTAATTAACATGTAGGATCACATTAAAGAAAGAAACCATGAAGAGACACAACTTCAGTGAACTGTTCCTGAAATAAATCTGAGGACTGGGGATGAAACCTTCCATAAAATAAACTCAAGAATACATTTTATTACTCGTCTTTCCACCAGTCCCACTTTCTTTTCTCCGCCTCTCGTCTGATCATTAATTGGGGTTTTGCCCTGAAGGCTAGAAGATCTCACACACACACACACACACACACACACACACACACACACACACACACACACACTGTGTTACCAGAGACTCGATGTTTATCACAGGGAGGGAAGAGTTTATTTCTGCCCTCGTCCTCATTCATCTTCTCTTTCTTCCTTTTATTGTTTCTTCCTCCATCTCTCCTCCTCCTCTTGTAAAGATGCTGCTCATGTCCCGGAGGCCGCTGGGAGACCGACAGAGAGAGCATGGGCGTGGATAATGGGAGCTACTTTGCTAACACACACACACACGCACACGCACACGCACAGTGCTCGTCACCATGTTGAAAACGTGACCCGTCAGTGGAGCACATGACTGTTCATAGACAGCAGAGAGCTTACGTCTCCAGCTGTTCACACGTCACACAGCTGCTGAACATCTGCAGGATTTTCTTAGTGTTCGTCTGATTCGTTTAATCTCTTTGAAGATATCTAATTAAAAAGTTTATTTCACATCCACATCCATCAGCTCTTTGTCTCCGGGGGTCTCCGGGGGGCTGCTGGTCAGATCCTGTCCCATGTCACCAGCGTCTCTGATTGTCCATTAAAGACACTGAGACAACATGTTGGGGACGCGGAGGCTGGAAGGTTTGTGTGTTCGCCTCGGTGGAAGCGTAGGCCTTAGGAATCAAGATACCAACTGTGGCCACGAGGGAGACATCCAACGTTCAGTGGGGGATGAATCCAAGATGGAGGTCGAGTGTGTTCAAAGCAAGAAGTGGACATAAGTACGTAAAGCTGCAGGTGATTACTGCGTTCACTCAGGTCATGAAGAAGTATAAATATATATATATAAGTATAAATACTGGCACCTTTTATCATTCAGTAGCTTTATTACTTGAGTAAATGTACTTAGTTACACTCCACCTGTCTTATGTTAGATAGATGTTCAATATTATCCTATAAATATAGATTATAGTAACAAATCCAGCCGTACAGGGAAGAAACTAAAAAAGATAAGTCCATGCAAACACACACCAGAAACAGTTTGTAAAACTATGTGGGATTTATTTAATATTATTTAAAATCTATATTTTTTAAATGCAACAAAGAATAGTGTGTACCCTAAAGGAGAGAGGGAAATAAACACAAATAAACTGATGACACACTGACCTCCACCTCGAACGTGCGCTCGCTGTCATCCAGGAAGACCACGCGCAGCCGGAGCTTCGTCTCCTTGGAGACCCGGGACTTGGTGACGGTGAGGCTGCCGAGTCTCCGGGTCCGCCGGTGACGGTCCCCCATCTCTGCGTCTCAGGAGGAATGATAAGCACAGAGGGCCCCCGGAACATCCATCCCGTCTGTAAATCCCCTCGTCGCAGACACTCGGCGGCTTCACGCGCTCCTCCTCATCACCACCGTCCGCTCCTCCGGGGCTCCGTGGCTGCCGCAGGAGCGCGCGCTCTCCAGATGCGCGACGTGACGCTGACGTTGTTTCCAGACACTGAACCCGCGCGGACACAGCCAGGTGAGAAGTACTTCAGTACAAGTGTAGAAATACTCTGTTACAAGTGCACGTCCTGCAGGATGAGTCATACTTCTTATAATATAATTATTGATGCATTAATGTGTTCTTCACTTTAAAGCTGCAGCTGGTGAAGATGGAGCTCATGTTTAACAACTTTATATACTGAATAATGTATTTATTGATTAGAATTTGTATAAATAATCAGAATCTACAAAGTAACTAAAGGTATTTAATACATGTAGTGGAGTAAAGAGTACAATATTCATCCTTTACATGTAGTGGAGTATATATATATATATATATATATATATATATATATATATATATATATATATATATATATATATATATATATATATAGTACTATGAAGTATAAAGTATCAGAAAATGGTAAAGCACAAAGCTTCACTGCACTTTATTATACTATAGTACTGAGTTCTGCATCCAGTATCTGAAATATCATCAGATAAATGCACTTGTAATGTAATGTATTATATTATATTACTTATATTTACTACTGAGCAAGACAAACATCAACAAGCTCAATAGTGAGAAGTATATTTACTGTACTTTTGAGAAACTGCTCCTTTATTTGAGTATTTATAAAAATACTGTGGTGAAGTTTCACTGCTGGACACAAGACGTCGTATACTTCACTGAGAAGTCCACGTCACGTGTGTGTAAGTTTCATCCTAACTACGATGAACAATAAGCAAAACATATTTATGACTTTAAATTTGATGATTTTTGCATGAAGTCTGGCTGGATGTGTTTGTAGTTTCCTTTCTCCTCATGTGTTTTCTATGAACAGGCGTGTTGGGAGCACAGAGAAGATGCTATACACTCAGTGTGTGTGTGTGTGTGTGTGTGTGTCCTCCATGGGAATAATATGAATTTCACGGTGGCTGGACGCTTTTAGAGGACTGACCTGTCCTAAAGTAGGCTAGTAGTGCAATGTCTTCACTCGCCTCCAGCATGGACTAAGCACTTAGTGTGTGTGTGTGTGTGTGTGTGTGTGTGTGTGTGTGTGTGTGTGTGTGTGTGTGTGTGTGTGTGTGTGTGTGTGTGTGTGTGTGTGTGTGTGTGTGTGTGTGTGTGTGTGTGTGTGTGTGTGTGTGTGTGTGTGTCTCTCTTTAATTTCATTACCTTTGTATGTTTCCTTTCTTCTTGTTTCCACTGTAACACATATTTCTTCTCCTCGTGGTCCAGCCTTCTTCACATTACTTTCTTTCACAACTCCTTCTTTAGTTTCCTGGCCCCTGACCCTCTGTGTCACATGTCACTCCTCCCCGCTCCTCTTCCTCACTTCCTCCTTCTTCCCACTTCTCTCCCTTCTTATGTAATGTCATTTGTGTCAGTAGGTGCACCCAACAGGCGTTCCCAGTGAAGGAATTCCCCCGATCTTTCCTTGCGTTCCTCCCTCTCCCCATGTCTAATCATTGACACACTTTCCAGGACTGTGATGGTGAGATTGGATGAGCGGAGGAGGTGGAATATATGAGCCGTGTTAACTGGCAGCTCTTTAAACAGAGACAACCAAACATTCCTCTTTCTTTAAATGATCCGTTCATCCTCTGAACTCGTCCTGTGTGACCTCTGTCTGCGGCGGCACGTGTCAAATAATCACTAACAAGTTAATCCAGAGACATTATCTCAATCAGGCGAGTACATACGAGCGTGCGTGTTCTGCAGGAGTCTTACACGCTTTCATTTGTGTGCTTTATGAAATCCTTCAGGCATTCTCAGAGTTCAGTCTCACGCTTCACAAAGACCATCAAGGTGAAGCCGGCATGAAAGTGGGAACCATAAACGTCAAAAGTGATCGCTGAAGGAAACCAAAAGGTGAATTAAATGTTCTATATGAAACCATTTTGCAGGGTTCATTGAAGTTTCCATATTACTAAAGGTACAATGTGCTTCATGATGACCCTCCTCTAAAGGGACACTTCACCGTGTAGGAGAGAACATATAATCTGGTACAGCACGAATACAGTATAATATATAATAAGTATAACTATATATATATCAAAATATAGGAATTATCTTTTTTGCAGCTCCTGTTTTTTACTTTTCGGTGGATTTACGGTACTATATTAAATATTTCAGATACCATCTGTAGCTCAAACATAATTACATTTTAGGATTTATTGACAAAATCACGAAGAAACGTCCAGTAATAAGACAGCCAATCAGCAACGAGGCTGGACATTTCATTAGAATAAAGATTTCTATGAACTTTTAGGCAGGTGTGTGTGTGTGTGTGTGTGTGTGTGTGTGTGTGTGTGTGTGTGTGTGTGTGTGTGTGTGTGTGTGTGTGTGTGTGTGTGTGTGTGTGTGTGTGTGTGTGTGTTTTGCCTTTTACCAGGCATCTTAATGACGACGCTGCTGAATCAGCAAAACAGCGCACAGAGTGAAGAGGATGAACGATGGAGAGTCGGATGGAGGAGGGGGAAGAAGAAGAGGAGACATAAAGACAAATAAGGAAAACGATTAAAAAATAGAGGGGGGGGGGGGCAAATATATATATATTTTTTTATAAATATTAAGAGAAAGATGTAAAATATGATGAGAGATTATGACCACTAAAGAAAACACAGATTTAAGTTGAAGAATTTGGTGTGTTTTTGCTGCAAAATTGCACGTTTCATGCATGAGTGTGTTATTTTGCATGTCCTGTGTGTGTGCATCAGGGTTTATGCCAGGCTCATGCCAGCTTGTGTGTGTGTGTGTGTGTGTGTGTGTGTGTGTGTGTGTGTGTGTGTGTGTGTGTGTGTGTGTGTGTGTGTGTGTGTGTGTGTGTAAACAATAGAGTTGATTAGGCGTTGCGTGGCAGTGACAGCGCTGAGGGGAGATGATTAATGATTCTCTGTTTAATGTGATTAGTCCATTAATACCTCCTGTGATGGCTCAGACTGGCTAACACTGGGGAAAGGTCAGCACACACACACACACACACACACACACACACACACACACACACACACACACACACACACACACACACACACACACACGTTGCTGTAATGGATCATTAAGGAGGTCAAAGAAAGGAGCCCTGCTGTAGTTTCCTGTTTGAGAGTCAATAGTGTTTTCTCTGTTTAATGTGATTTAACGGTGCTACACACACTTTAAACTGAGATGTGTGTGTGTGTGTGCTACAAATACTGTAAATGTTATGAAAACTGACACCAGAATAAAAAACAATTCAACTATAGTCTTGGTTTTAGTAAATAATTGCAGCTAAGAAGCCAACGTGAACGTGCAGGATGCAGTACCACTAACGGCCACTAGAT
>NC_041372.1:14112874-14150796 GCF_900634415.1 Cottoperca gobio
AAATAAACATTAAAAAACACATTCAATAAAGCTCCCTATTAAATGAACCAACCGCACTGTCTATCTATCTATATATTATATATATATATATATATATATATATATATATATATATATATATATATATATATAGGAAGATTTTGTATTGACAGGTACATTGCTTTTTATGTTTAAGCATTAATATCAATCCCGTGTTTAAAGTGTCTGCCCTTGTGCTAAACACTATCTGCTAGCTGATAGTCATTTAACCTTTGTTATGTTGATAAAAGAAAATAAGGTTATTTATTTCTGCAAGTAGACTTCCAACAATCTGTACAGCTTGTAGTTATTTAAAATATATATATTTGCAGATGAAGGCGTTTAAAGCCGGACGTATAAAGAGAAGTGCACATAGTGGCCAAACTGTGTCATTACAGCTTCAGGTCACGTGACGCCGTTGGGCCCAAATATATTATTTATAGTTAAGAGTTGATAATATTATCCAACAAATTAAGTAATACTGTAGACACATTATTCAATCAAATATTTAATAATAGATATATGAATGTTTAACTTAAATATGTATTATTAGGAATAATATTAAAAAGATTCTCTCTGAACCGCTTAACTTTAACAATGTGTATTTTTTCTGGATAAAGGAAAAGTCCTTGCATTACTTTGAACACACACACACACACACACACACACACACACACACACACACACACACACACACACACACGTGCACACACACACACACACTTGAGACCCAGCATGGGGGGAGTTGACTTTCACATCAGCAGTTTTAAAAAAAAAAGTTGTAAAAGTTTCGAAAGGATAGAGAGAGGGAGAGAGAGAGAGAGGAGGTAGGGGGGGAGAGGGGGGGGGAGTATTTTGGTAAAAACAGAAAGCAGGACACAACGGTAACCGACGGCAACCATCATCAATCAGAGTTTGAAGACATCGCTGCTGGCAAAGACGACAGGAACAGAGAGAGAGCGGGTAGCATCGGGATGAAGGGATGTAAATGCTAAAAGAGAACCAGTTAAATATAAAAATATAAAAACGGGGGGGGGGGGGGACGTGATGTTTTTAGCCTCTTTCAGTGAAGAGGAAGAGAGATGAGTGAGACACATGAGAAGAGGGGGAGAGAGAGAGAGTTGGGTTGTTTGGCCTCTTTAGTTGTTTGAATTAGGACATCGTCACTTTGAAACCTGCTCTTCCTCACGTAATCTCCCTGCGCCCCCTCCCTGCGCCCCCTCCCTGCGTACCGTCTCTTAATGCCCAGACAGAACAAATGATTGCAACTTTGGGGAACTCGTGGTGAAAGCTTGGTTTATAGAGTGAGGCTGCTCTCACTCACCGTTCTTACTTAGACCTACGAACAGTAGCCTAATGCACCGTAACGTAAGCCACGTCATCATTAGCTAGGACAGATAACGTCGTATAAAGACCAACAGAGTCCGCGTACGTGTTAAACCAAACGTAACGTCCTCGCTTCTGCGGTTATTTTAACGCAAACCGCAATCTTTCCCTACGTTTTTATGTTCTGCACTGCAGGTGCAGCGGTCGCTCGTGTTGCTGGACATTTGTAGGAAAAAGTAACAAAACGTTTAACTGCTAAAATGCTAACTAACCAATAACATGCTAATGTTAGCTCGGCATGTTTCCGGCTTTAGTTTCTGAACATATGTTTCGATTTTGGTGTCTGCAAACCTGTAACATCGCTGCGACCTTGGAAAGCTGTGACAAGTCAAAGAAATGGTTCCAGCGGATAACTCCCTTTAAATCCACACACTGCACATTTCAGGTTTTCGTATTGAGGTTTAAACAGTTTAATATACAACATTTGAATTAGCGCGCTTTAGGTGCTGGTAGGCTTCTTCTTCTTTTTTTACTTGGGGGAGAACCAGACTCGCTGCTTTCCCAGCGTCCAGTCTTTATGCTAAGCTAGGCTAACGTATACACCAGAGATTCGGTATTTTCCCAAATCAAACCAGGCCTCTCTTGTGGAGCAGGTTTATACTCAACGAAGCAGGTTAAATTAAATTAAATGGCTTAAACAAGTTTCCTCAAGTTGGGACTCTCTGGCTTTCAGATCCCTCAAAGGTCAGCGCAGGCGACACGCTTTCAAATCAATCAACGGCGGTAATTTGCGTGTCAAAGTTCACCGAAGTTGGATTGTACACAAAACTGTAAGTGAATCCACTAATCGTGCCAATTTAATTTAAATGAATTGAATTTTACTGTTGCAAATGCTGTGCCCTTAATGATCTCTTCTCTTAAGTCTCTCTCGATGTCTCCATCCCTCCATCTTCTCCTCTCCCCTTGTCTTTATCCCTCATTCATTTCTCTCGGCCTCCCCCTCTCTCTCCATCTCTCTCCCCCATCCTCCTCTAAAGTCTGTTCTTTCTGGATGAGCAGGTTTTATGAGTGGAGTGATAAAGAGAAGGGGGGATGAAGGGCAGAGAGGGAAGGAGAGGTGGAGGACAGAGGGGGACGTAGGGAAACGAGAGATGGGGACAGAAAAGAGTGGAAACAGGAATGAGCTCGGGCTTTATTACACCAGACTTGCCCGAGAACATTTTTATGACATGAAATGGCTGTCCCTTATCCGTCTCAAGGTTTATTTCAGATTTGAAACTTTGCCGTTCATTAGTTGAAAAACAAAAAAAACAGGAAAACATGGAGGAGGGATGCAAGTATTTAAGTCTTAATATGACTGAATATCTTTTTAATTGTGTCAAGAGTTAGAATTAGATGCTTCAGATTCGTCTTTGGAAACTGCATCTAAGAGTTCTTCCTCGACTTTCACAAATAATCGCATTGATGCAATGAGACTTAAGGCGTTTGCACACCAAGTCTGACTTTTTGGACCGCACGTTTTCTTGCTAACTTGTTGGAAGACGTGGAACAATACCAACAATCACAGAGAGCCGAACCTCAAAGACGATCAGCAGTAAAGAAATGTCTTTTTCGCTCAGACCAGTCGTGATTTTTGCCTCTTTGTATCATAAAGTTTTAACTTATCCAATGAAATTTGCAACATATTTTCGATGGATTGGCACAAAGACCTTCATGCTCCCCAGAGGATGTATCCTACTAACTTTGGTGATCCTTTGAACTTTCCTCTCGCGCCACCATCTGTGTTTTCAGTGAAATATCTCTGTTGGACGAGTTGCCATGAAATTCATTCCTGTTCCCCTGAGGATGAACTAATCACAGCTGAATATTTAACCTCTAACAATCGCTATCGACAAAACTATGTTCTGCCCCATTCGAGTGTGAAACAAGATCTTTATTGAATATTTGGCGTGTCCATTGTGTTGTAATTTAGTTTTTAAAAAAAGAAAAGCTGCTTGTGTGGAAACGAAGCGTCGCTGTCACTCCGTCCGGCCGCGAGACGCTCGCTCTGCAGTTTGACACTTGGTAATTGTGTTGTTGAATTAGATTATTAAAGAACACAACTTGAGCCGCCGTCGTCATCATCGCTGGAGGTGTCGAGGATGATGGGAAAAAACAACCACGACACACACACACACACACACACACACACACACACACACACACACACGGGTGTCATCTCAGAATTACTGTATATCATCACAAACACAAACTTGCTTACATGCACGCAATGTCATCTGCTGCACACACACACACACGCGCACACACACACACACAGACACACACACACACACACACTGTAATGAAAGCTGCGGGCTAGTGTGTGTGAGATGGATGGTTTGACTTTAAGCTTGTATAAATAAAAGCTAAATAAATCCTGATGGCCTCTAGTGATGGCTCAGATACAGCAGTGTGTGTGTGTATGTGTGTGTTTGTGTGTGTGTGTGTGTGTGTGATGTTGGTGTTTTGTATAAGAACTGAGGTGTTTGTGTGTGAGACAAGAGTTTGAAAAGAGACTCACACACCGATACACACACACACACACACTCACACAGCCCGCAGCTATTTTCATTCATGTTTGTGTCCCAAAGTGAAATTAAAAAAAGAAAATTATAAAAAGCCAGCCGACCAATGTCACCCAACACAGCAGTCTAAAAAATGTGCCCTCTCTCCTTCCCCTTCTTTTTATTCTTTCTACTTTTTGTCCGTTTATGTTCCTCCATTTTCTTCTCTTTTCTTTGTATCGCTTGTTTTGTTTTCTTTCTTTTTTTTTTTTTTTTTTTTTTTTTCCTTTCTTTCTATTTCTTTTTTTCTTTTCTTTTTTTTTCTTTCTTTTTTTCTTTCTTTCTATTTCTTTTTTTCTTTTCTTTTTTTTTTCTTTCTTTTTTTCTTTTCTTTCAATTTCTTTTCTTTTTTTCTTTTCTTTCTATTGTTTCCTCTTTACTTACAAGTCTCGGTCCTGTCCAGCATCCTGGTTAAAACTAAAAACAAAATGTGGTTGAAAACCATATAAAAGACGTTTCAATGGAATTCTAACGAATATATTTCAAGATGAAGCAGATTCAACAAGTCCTCGACACTAAACAACAAAACAGATGGTTGACCCCGCGGGACATTTTCAATCATAAATGTCATTTATTCTGTTATTTTGCTAAATTATCTTCACTTCCTTTACAGTAAAGGAGGTCGAGCTAAAACAGAAGCAGCTCCTGAGGTTTTTTAAAAGCGTTGTGGAACGTCACTGTTATCTTCTCCTGCTCAGTTTAATTTTCCTCGAACATAGATCATTGTCAGGTGACACTGTACGTATAATGACATTACTCGCCCTCCCTGCTGTCGCTCATGTGGTGCTCAGAAGTAAAAGAGTGATAAAGAGAGATAACAGGGAAAAAGGATTTGAACATCATGTCCTGTCTTTTCCATTTAAACACTGAATAGAAAATGTTCCTTTAATGATTTCACCTTCAGCAAACTTCTCCTACTTTTTACTTTCTTTTAGCAAAAAGACAGTAAACTAAATGAAACACCACGAGTTCCACGTCCATTACAAACACAAATGTCATATTTCCATCCAGTTTTCTACGTATAAAGTTCGACTGGCGCTTTTTTACTCACGCCATCTTGTTTCTTCTTCTTTGAATGTCTTTTTGAGACATGGCGCCCCCTACTGCTTATCTTGCTGAACTGACTAATCACATAACGTTAGTGGATGAAAACCAGCATTTATTTACATTTTCTTTTTCCCTGATTTTCTCGAAATTTTGTTAAAATGTGCGACACATCTGAATCCATCCAGTGGTTGTAGAGATATTTCAGTCTGGACCAAAATGGTGGCCTAACAAACACATACATGGCTCCGTGCTGCTAGCTTACATTTCTATAATTTATATAATCCATGCCGCCCTTTTATTTCCCAAACATACTCGCTGCTGATTGGCCCAGAGCGGTGTGACATCATCATGCAGGTGAAGGTAGGTCTTCTTTCTTTGGCTCCGCAGAGAGAAACTGTTCCAGCACAAAAATAGGAGTTTTTTAATGGGCTGATAAAAACAGCAAACCTTTTGTGTGGACTCTTCTTCTGTCTCGCTCTCGTGGGGGATTTTGCAGACAAGTTTTTCCACTTTTGTCCTCACCCTCTCATGTCACCTCTTCTTCCATCTTTCTCCTCCTCTCCTCGGTCTCCTTCTCCTTCTCACTCTCCACTTCCCAAAGTCCAAGTTCATATGGGTCATTATAACCCCGCTGAGAGGTATTCACCTCGGCTGAGACCTCATCTCTCTCTGTCTCCCTCTGTCTCTCTCTGAGTCCAGCTCCAGTGTGATCATTATTATCCCTGAGAGACAAATTATTGGCCTGATGTCTCTGACGCTCTTTATTTCTTACTTTGTCTCGCCCTTCTATCCCTCAGAGACACACCTTTTATCCTTGACCCCTCAGTCCACTTTGTATTTGTACAGTTTCTCTGAATGTATTAATGGAGAATTACAAGACAAAACTGTGAAATCCTTGCTTCACATTAATGCACGAGTAATAATAATCTAATGATATCATATATAATAAACAGCCTGGGACATTTTTATACTTGTATTTTCATGATTATACTTCAATGAAGGACCTTTGCTTGTATTTGTTTCCTGTAAGACTTTCTTCTTCTCTGAATGGATGTAAACTTTACTTCCATTTATAGAAATATGGAGATGACATGTTTACCTAATGTATGTTTGTTCAGAGCGTCTGACGTCAACAACTCTCCATTTTAACACAGATTTAAATGATTTCTTACTTTTTCTAAAAATGTTCTTTCTTCGTCTCCCCCCCTCTGTGTGTCTTTCTCTTTCATTCAGTCAGGGTTTCTCAGTGTAATGAGATTACACAGGATTATAAAACCCGTCTGTCTGTAATCCACACCGCTCAATCCCATTTCACTGTTTAAACACACACGCACACGCACACACACACACACACGCACACGCACACACACACACACACCAGTAATTAATTCTCTCTGCTGCGACACGATGATCTCTATTCTTATTCTTTTACAGTCTTTTTCTCTTTTAATCCCTTTCTTCTTCCTTTGTGATATAAATTATCACCACGAGTCATTTACTTTGTTCTCTGTCCTCTATTCACACACCCTTCCTAACTTCCTGCGTCCTCCTTCTCTTGGTCAAGTATCCTTTTAATTCTTTCCATCCCTTTCTTCCTCTCTTCCCTCGTCTATTTCTTTCTCATTTGAATCAAATCAACAATCTCCCACTTCCTTCCTTCCTTCCTTCCTTCCTTCCTTCCTTCCTTCCTTCCTTCTAACCTCTCATCACTGATCAGCGGTCAGTGTGTGAAGAACATGCGTCTGTCCCGCCACCAGAGCTCGCATGTGAGCCACTACAGGACACACACACACACACACGCACTCACTCACGCGCGCGTGCACACGCACAGAGTAAAGGTTGAGATGCACCCAAAAAAAAAAAACGATGAAGAAAAATAAAAACTTCCCGTTCGCGACTCCAGCAGCTCGTGAGAAAGTTTATGAAACAGCAGAAGGAGAGATCTGACCGATAGCCTCCACACACACACACACACACACACACACACACACACACACACACACACACACACACACACACACACACACACACACACACACACACACACACACACCATCAATGGGTGTAATAAAGTCCTCCCCCTCATTCCCCGCCAATCACCCTCTCAGTCCCACAAGAACACTTCTCTGATTGGCCCACTCGGCTGTCCATCATGTGTGGAGGAGGCGGGGCCAGGGCAGGGGCTGACCTGGAGTCTGATCCAGTCGCTTTTACGCACAGACCGGACAGTCCGCTTTCCACGCACGGATAAGAAGAGTGAGCGTGAGCTGTGGATAGAGAGGGAAGAAGAGAGGAGGAGAATTAAGAAGAGGAAAAAGTGACAGGAAAACAAGCAGAACAGACGCACAAGTGTTTTTTTATACAACTGGAAAACAAGAAAGTGTGTGAGCGTGTGTGAAAGGGAGAGACAGAAGGAGCGAGTGCGTGTCTCCACTTCCTCCACCACCTCCATGTCGCTCCCCGGCTCGCCTCCGCTCCTTTCACCGGGCTCGGGCGCCCCAACTTCGGCCGGGCTCTACCGCTCGGCTCCGGACGCGCTGCACTCCTCCGGCACCTCCAGCCCGGGGCACACCAACTCTCACTCTCACTCCCACTCCCACTCCCTGTCCCCGTCTCCTCGGCTCACCAGCAGCATGCTCAGCGCTTTCCTGCCCGGACCAGGAGGCGCACTGGCCGGATTGGGAAACGGCGGAGCCGCTCCGCTTATGTCCGGAGGCGGCGCTGCTCTTGGGGCTCTCGGCGGACTCGGCTCGCTGAACGCGGCCGGCCTGACCCCCGGTTCCCCCGGCATAGCGCAGGCTTCGTCCAACGTGGGACTTTGCAGCGAGTGCAAGCTCGTGGAGGTGCACGGCGTGAAGGTGGCCAGCTTCGGCGTGGACGGCCAGGAGCTCATCTGCCTGCCGCAGGTGTTCGACCTCTTCCTGAAGCACCTGGTGGGCGGGCTGCACACCGTGTACACCAAGCTGAAGAGGCTGGACATCGCGCCGGTGGTGTGCACCGTGGAGCAGGTGCGCGTGCTGCGGGGACTCGGCGCCATCCAGCCCGGCGTGAACCGCTGCAAGCTCATCTCCAGGAAGGACTTCGAGATCCTGTACCAGGACTGCACCAGCGCCAGGTCGGTGAACACTTCCATCACTTTTATTATCTGTAAGGTTTCAGTTAAAAGTGTCAGAAACAGTCCGACCCCCGGCCGGGGGGAGTCCGCTGCGATGTTCTCAATAACTTCCCGGTGTGTGTAGCGAAGAGAGACTTTAGTGACTCCTCCGTATATTTCTGCCACTTTCTGCTGAGACCAAAGCTTCTCCTGCACGTTTGTCTATTAGTGTGAGATTTGTGCATCTGCGGCTCCACATTTATAATACCCCCACATGTACGGGACTCCGCATCTGCAGAGACTCCCGGTGTGTTGGGATCCTCACAAACAACTTCTATTATTAGTTTTTCTGAATATGTGGAGTCTGTAATAAGTCACATTTTCTTTAATATCACATAAAGGAACACTGACATGGCAACATGAATCCTTCCTCTTTATTCATTTACTTTTCTGTAATATTTCACAGGATGTTCCTCATGGTTGCGTCCCATAGAGGATCTCAGTTAACAATAACACCTCTATAAATCCTTCAAAGTGCCTTAACATTATACTCCTGTAGTGTTTCTGCGTATACCTGCCAGTGATCTCTGCATGTATTATGGGATGTTACTGTAAACGGCAGGTTTCATCTCTTTACATTCTGAAGATGATTTATGGATTCAACTCCTGTTTGTTTGATGCTTCAATTCTTTACACTTCCTGTTCTGTTATCAGAAACATTCCTTATAATAATGCTTGTACTGTACCGACTTGATGTAAGTGTGTGTGTGTGTGTGTGTGTGTGTGTGTGTGTGTGTGTGTGTGTGTGTGTGTGTGTGTGAGTGAGTGAGAGTGTGTGTGACACATGTTTCAGTAGTTTGGTGTTATAGTCAAATAAAAACACGGACAGCAAACAAACCTTTCTGTTGACTTTAGCGATGGAAAAGCTTCTCAGACTCATAATCTATTACTTTATACCTTACCAGTGTGTGTGTGTGTGTGTGTGTGTGTGTGTGTGTGTGTGTGTGTGTGTGTGTGTGAGAGAGAGAGAGAGCTTTCCTGTGAAAGTGTGTTTGTTGGAAAGCTTTGATGTGTGTTTGATTTGATTGTAAACAGACACTTTAAAGAGGGTTTTTAATACCTGTTATGTATAGTGTGTGTGTGTGTGTGTGTGTGTGTGTGTGTGTGTGTGTGTGTGTGTGTGTGTGTGTGTGTGTGTGTGTGTGTGTGTGTGTGTGTGTGTGTGTGCGTGCAGACCTACTGTACCTGTCACCTGCAGTGACGTCCTGTGCGTCAGTTTTGCACAAACGCGAGCTGTAAATATGTGAGACTTGTTGAGATGTTAAAGAGATGAGCGCTAATAACATCTGATCAGAAGCAGAGAAGATGTATCTTCACTAAATATCCACTTCTAGATATCCTACATGTTATTCGTGCAGCACAAATTAAATCTTGAATTGAGTTTTGCTGCCACATGTCTTTTAATTTCCCAGATGTGAAAGTGCTCAGATGTGAAGAGCATGTTGTTTCCTTCCACCAGAGGAAGACGTCTGTGTCAACATGTTTTTGGTATTTTTGGCGATGGGAAAGGACGTTGTTGAATATCGTGGCATGAATCAGGCGTAGGGTGAGAGTGTATTTGTTTGTGCCAGTTGAAAATGTATTAAAACGTGAAAGAAATACACATTTAAAGCGCTGTCATGAATCAGGTAATGCAGATCCTTAAAAACCCGTAAAAACCCGGATGTATCCGTCATAACTTCACCAAATCTGAAAACACACACACGATATACACATTGTTATATTCAGGGGGGTTACACTTCCGGAGGATATAATTATCTCGGATGTCCATCTTGAACAAACACCAATGAATCTGCTTTGAATAAGACATAAACTTAAGACACAACGCTCCTGATAACGCACAGAAGTCCCGTGAGAGTCATCTCATGTTAAAGTTTCCCCCGGTGTGACAGAGAGGCAGAGAGGAGGTCTGTCCATCCTCTGCTGCACTGCAGGCGGGAGCAGCCCGGAGCAGCCTGGAGCAGCCTGGGCCCCGCGTCAGACCTCTTTATGTGAATACACTTGCTGCTGGGACATGTGTGTTACACTTTCCATCCTGGGAAAAAAACATCAACAAAAACCAGAAGAGGAGAAACATGTTTAGTGCTCCGACTTATTTCTGGAACCTCCTTGAAAAGTCCTGGAATTTCACATCAGGGGACCGAGTGGGAACGCACTGGATATCGTCGTCTGCACTTGTGTGTGTGTGTGTAGTGTGTGTGTGTGTGTGTGGCTCTCTCAGTCCAGTTATTTTTGTGTCGCTGAAAGTCGAAAGTGATAGATGCGGTTGTTCAGTATCGGCTAATTATTAACAGTGTATTGTGTTGCTGTGGAGTCACTGGATTGTTGGAGGGTGACCTCTGCTTTTTAGCTGACCACACACACACACACACACACGCACACACACACGCACACGTCTATAGTTTATTAAGCTTGAAATGTTCAGTTACTTCCCTGTTTTCGCAGGACGGGGTCATTTCTTCTGCTATTTTGGACTCTTTATCGCCCCGTCTCACTCCCCCCCCCCTCCTATCTGTCTCTTCTATAAACACTCACCATCAAGAAGTGTATTTCTGTCTCTGGCTAATTGTCTCTTCTTCTTCATCCCCCGTCTTTCACCTCTCTCTCTCCTCTGTCTCTTCGTCTCAATCACTGTGTGTCCCCCCCTCACACACACCCAGCGGTACATGTCAGGGGTAATAATGGATCATGTGAATGCGCATGGAACAACACGGCTGGAGAGCTATTGTTGTTGAACGCGCAGCGAACACACACTCCTCTCTCTCCAATCATATTGACATTCCTCTAATGCCTCGCTCCCTCTCCCTCCCTCACCCTCCCTCCCTCTCTCTCCCTCCCTCACCCTCCCTCCCTCTCTCTCCCCCCCTCACCCTCCCTCTCGACGTTACTCTCTGGGAAAAGAAAGGAAAAATTAAATGCTTAAAAGAAAAGAAAGAGAGAAAGAAAACTCCCACTGGGTTCCTGCATACTTCGTCTTCTCGGTAACCGTGTGTGTGTGTGTGTGTGTGTGTGTGTGTGTGTGTGTGTGTGTGTGTGTGTGTGTGTGTGTGTGTGTGTGTGTGTGTGTGTGTGTGTGTGTGTGTGTGTGTGTGTGTGTGTGTGTGTGTGTGTGTGTGGAAAAGCAACGACCTCTCACACTCACTTGCTCCTCATGGCGCCGGTTTTGGTCGATATCACAGTTTATGTAAACTTGTGTTTTTATATATTTAAAATGCTCCTGAGGGGGGGGGGGGGGGAGTAATAATATCTGAAGTCAAAGTACAAAGTAGTGAAAGTTATTCCACCAAATCTGAGTTATCAACTCAGTAACTTCTAATAACCCTGAATTTAAACCTCGGGGCTCATTTAGGAAACAGCAGGATGCGACTACATCTGCACGTCACACCTGCAGTCCACCTGGACACGTGCGCCCGTGAGCACCTGATGAGTGTCGACGCACGAGACATCTGATCTACGGTTATTCACGGTGAATCACGGCAACAGCCGCGAGGAAGATCAGGAACAGTCATCGTCGCGGGCGAGGGGACTTTAGCGGTCCCTGAACACTCGTGGTCCGTCGTGGAGCGCACTGCGGCTGGAGCGACGCTTCGCCTTCTTCTGCCACATCTCACCAGTCACTGCGTTAAGCTGTAGTTTGCAGGTTGTTTGTTTCAGATATTAACAAACAATGTCCCACACATCGATATGTGTTTTCGATAGGCTCTTCCTCTTACCGGAAGTCCCGCGAGGTCGTGGGACTCTTATTGTGAAGGATGTCTCAAAAGTCACATTTCAAATAAACATGATTTCCTTTAATATGAAACTGAATATACACACACAGATATTACTTAAATACACTTTGTGAGAGAATTCTCTGCTGCCGTGTGTGTGTGTGCGTGCGCGTGCGTGCGTGCGTGTGTGAGGGTGAATCGATAGTGAGTGACAGGAGGGAGGGTTGCTGATGTCGGGAGTGTTATTCTGGTCTCTCCTTATCAAGGCAGGCTGTTAGAGCCCACACACACACTGACATACACACATGCAGAAAGACAGCCACACACACACACACACACACCAATGATGGAGGTCGTATTGTTTGTGAGACATGGGGAGCAAAGTCGTTTTGTTTTGGTGAAGCATTGCAGCGTCACACACACTTGCAGAATAACGTCCACACACACTCAGCATGAACTCCTTTCATCTATTTGGTGTTTTTCATTCTCTTACATGGAGCATTAAGTTCTTTTAATGGAGCACAGTGGTTTGTAAAAAACACACACACTCGGTCAGTTGTTTTGCCTTCTGGCTGAGGTGTGTGTGTGTGTGTGTGTGTGTGTGTGTGTGTGTGTGTGTGTGTGAGATTGTCTAGCATGCACAAACAGAGCTATCAGTTGTCACACTGGGTCGGGTTACATCTGTGTGTGTGTGTGTGTTAGTCTGCGGTAGAGTTCATATTTGCCTGTTTGTGTGAGTGTGTGTGTGTGTGTGTGTGTTGCTGATATTTGTGTGTATTGCTTGTGTTTGTTTTGCTGGTTTTTGTGTGTGTGTCTGGTTTCAACTCCGCTTTGTGCTGTTGGTTAATTGATAAAGGTTAAAGCGTTGGCCGGCGGGGAGCTGAGGTCACCTCGCTGCAGTGTGAGCGTGTGTGTGTGTGTGTGTGTGTGCGTCTTCGTCTACACACAACTTATCAGTTATCATTGATCGTCAGTTCAGGAACAGACATTCATGAAGTTCAGGGTGTTTCCCTTTAATACGCCTCCATCAGCTGATCTACACACCTGGCGTTGAGGACTGGGACGTGTCTCTGTACACACACTTACTTCTCCTTCGTGGTAGATTCAGAACGTGAAACATGTGACATGAAACATCGTGAATTATACAAAAATACCAACATAAATGTTAAATTTAGTCATTTACACGTTGAATAATTGACTGGGGATGGAAGACGCTGTATAAAGCGTTTTGTGAGAAGTCTGCAGAAAGCTTCAAGTGACGTCATCGTGTAATACTGCATTGTGATTGGCTGCCGGGGCGGGCAGGCTCCAGCCTCTGCGACTTGTTTGGAGTTGTATGTTATTAAATATTTGAAGGTAGACAAAACATATCGCTGCTTTAAAAAGTGGTGAAATATGAATACATGGATGATGTGCTCCAGTCTATGCAGGACGATAACAGACCTCTGCATCTAGAACTGCTCCTCATCATGAGGCGTCATCGCCACCTTTATTACAGTTTCTATCCAGTAACCTGGTGGCTGTGTGTGAGTGTGAGTGTGTGTGTCTCAGGGGCAGAGGAGGCGGTTTCATGCTTCACTTACCAACCTACCAACCAGCCGGGGCGAGAGACATGGAGTGAAAGATGCTCTCTCTCTCTCCGTCTCTCTGTTTTCATCCGGAAAACAGAGAGACGGAGAGAGAGAGGGAGGTGAAGATCAAAGTAAGAAATATGACCCTCTGTCACCACGGAGAAGAACTGATCCTCTCCCCCTGTGTGTGTGTGTGTGTGTGTGTGTGTGTGTGTGTGTGTGTGTGTGTGTCTGTCTGTGTGTCTGTCTGTGTGTGTAGACTGAACAAAACAGCAAGAGGGGAGAGGCAGGTCAACGTGTGTGTGTGTGTCTGTGTGTGTGTTGGGAAATAGATAATGTTTCACAAAGGGTGTTTCAGTCTCTACTTTTCTGAGTCTTCAGAAGGAGGTGGGTGGGAGACATTGGGAGACAGTATGAGACAGTATGAGACAGTGGGAGACAGTAGGAGACAGTAGGATACAGTAGGAGACAGTGGGAGACAGTAGGAGACAAGTAGGATACAGTAGGAGACAGTGGGAGACAGTAGGAGACAGTAGGAGACATGTGGGAGACAGTGGGAGACAGTAGTAGACATTGGGAGACAGTGGGACACATTGGGGGACAGTGAGAGACATTGGGACACATTGGGAGACATTGGAACATATTGGGAGACAGTGAGAGACATTGGGAGACAGTGAGAGACAGTGAGAGATAGTGGGATATATTGGGAGACATTGAGACTTATTGGGAGATAGTGAGATACATTGGGAGACAGCGGGAGACATTGGGACTCGTTGGGAGACAGTAGGATACATTGGGAGACATTGGGACTCATTGGGAGACAGTATGATACATTGGGAGACAGTGGGAGACATTGGGACACATTGGGAGACATTGGGAGACAGTGGGAGACATTGGGAGACATTGGGAGACAGTGGGATACATTGGGACTCATTGGGAGACAGTGGGAGACATTGGGACACATTGGGAGACAGTGGGAGACATTGGGAGACATTGGGAGACAGTGGGAGACACTGGACATTGGGAGACAGCGGGATACATTGGGACACAGTGGGATACATTGGGACACATTGGGAGACATTGGGAGACGGTGGGAGACAGTGAGAGATAGTGGGATATATTGGGAGACATTGAGACTCATTGGGAGATAGTGAGATACATTGGGAGACATTGGGAGACATTGGGACTCGTTGGGAGACAGTAGGATACATTGGGAGACATTGGGACTCATTGGGAGACAGTATGATACATTGGGAGACAGTGGGAGACATTGGGACACATTGGGAGACATTGGGAGACATTGGGAGACAGTGGGAGACATTGGGAGACAGTGGGAGACATTGGGAGACATTGGGACACATTGGGAGACATTGGGACACATTGGGAGACATTGGGACTCATTGGGAGACATTGGGACACATTGGGAGACATTGGGACACATTGGAATACATTGGGATACATTGGGAGACATTGGGAGACATTGGGAGACAGTGGGATACATTGGGGGACATTGGGATACATTGGGAGACAGTGGGATACATTGGGGGACATTGGGATACATTGGGAGGCAGTGGGATACATTGGGAGACAGTGGGACTCATTGGGAGACAGTGGGATACATTGGGAGACATTGGGACACATTGGGAGACATTGGGATACATTGGGAGACAGTGGGATACATTGGGGGACATTGGGATACATTGGGAGGCAGTGGGATACATTGGGAGGCAGTGGGATACATTGGGAGACATTGGGACTCATTGGGAGACAGTGGGATACATTGGGAGATATTGGGACTCATTGGGAGACAGTAGGATACATTGGGAGACAGTGGGAGACAGTGGGAGACACTGGGAGACATTGGGACTCATTGGGAGACATTGGGACACATTGGGAGACAGTGGGAGACATTGGGAGACAGTGGGAGACATTGGGAGACAGTGGGATACATTGGGAGACATTGGGACACAGCGGGATATATTGGGAGACATTGGGACTCATTGGGACACATTGGGAGACAGCGGGATACATTGGGACACATTGGGAGACATTGGGACACATTGGGAGAGAGTGGGATACATTGGGACTCATTGGGAGACAGTGGGAGACATTGGGACACATTGGGAGACATTGGGACACATTGGGAGACATTGGGAGACAGTGGGAGACATTGGGAGACAGTGGGAGACATTGGGAGACATTGGGAGACTTTGGGACACAGCGGGATATATTGGGAGACATTGGGACTCATTGGGACACATTGGGAGACAGCGGGATACATTGGGACACATTGGGACACATTGGGAGAGAGTGGGATACATTGGGACTCATTGGGAGACAGTGGGAGACATTGGGACACATTGGGAGACATTGGGACACATTGGGAGACAGTGGGATACATTGGGAGACATTGGGACTCATTGGGAGACATTGGGACACATTGGGACACATTCGGAGACAGTGGGATACATTGGGAGACATTGGGACTCATTGGGAGACATTGGGAGACATTGGGAGACAGTGGGATACATTGGGAGACATTGGGACTCATTGGGAGACAGTGGGAGACATTTGGACTCATTGGGAGACAGTGGGAGACATTGGGATACATTGGGAGACATTGGGACTCATTGGGCGACAGTGGGAGACATTGGGACTCATTGGGAGACAGTGGGAGACATTGGGAGACAGTGGGAGACATTGGGAGACATTGGGACTCATTGGGAGACAGTGGGACTCATTGGGAGACAGTGGGACTCATTGGGAGACAGTGGGAGACATTGGGACACATTGGAAGACATTGGGACTCATTGGGATACATTGGGAGACATTGGGACTCATTGGGAGACATTGGGACTCATTGGGAGACAGTGGGAGACATTGGGACACATTGGGAGACAGTAGGATACATTGGGAGACATTGACACTGAGACTTGTAGTTTATGTGTGACAGTCGTGTATTCACATCTTTTACTTGAGTAAAGTCCTGTTTTAAGAATGTTACTTGATGTCCCCTGTTTCTATTATCCTTCACATACTTGCAGTATTGTTACTGAACATGAGTCGATCCACAGGAGAATACAACTATCTTCATAATAATCCATTCCATCATTTTAATGCACAACTGGCAGAAAATGCTGATTTCAGCGTCTTAAATATGCAGAAGTTCTGCTTTCATATTAAAGTGAAAGTCTTCTGGACCAACACAACTTTTAAAGACATTTATTCACCTCGGACTTTGAGGAAGTGCGATGAACATTTTCACTATTTTCTGACTTTTTATAGATCAAACAATTAATTAGATTAATCTGAAAATAAAATAATTGTAAATTGCACCTAATTTATATCAATAAAAGGAAAAGCAGCAAATCTTCATTTGTGAAGCTGAAACTACCTGTATACACTTTAATACATTTATAACACAACAACATATTTTATACTATTTATATGTGTGTGTCTTAACACGTGAAGCTGATGAACGTAGTGAAGAAGAAGAAGAAGAAGAAACTTGCATGAAAAGACAGCCATGTTTTTTTTTTGGATTCAGCTTTCTTGGTCCTGACGCACCTCAAGTGACAGAGAGACGGGGGGGAGAGAGGGGGAGGGTGTTGTCTGCAACAAGATTATTTGATGCCTGTGAACACACACACTTAAACACACACACACACACACACACACATACAGTCTCTTAGGTGCACTTAGCAGATTGGTTTAGAAATCGCATTAGGGAACGTCACAACAGCTTTTCCTCTCGTTCACCAGGTAATCTCTCCATCCCTCCTCTTCTCTTTCATATCTCCTTCCTCTGCTCCTCCTCTTCCTTTTCATCTCTTTAATCTCTCTCCCTAATTTCCTTTACACTTTCTCCTTTCATTTGTTAAGCTCTCTAAGTGACTTCCTCCTCTCCTCTTTCTTGTCTCCCTTTTTCACCATCGCTCCACTTTCTTCTTCTCTTTCTCTTCCTGCTCCTCTTCATCCTCTCTTCCTTGTTTCCTCTGCTCATTTTTCCATCCTTCTTTCTTCGCTCTCCTTTTCCTTTAGTACTCCCTCTTCCTCCTTTCTCCCCTCGTCATCTATCTTTTGATCCTCCCTTGTGTCCTCTACTCTCTTTCCTCCTCTTCCTCCTTTCTTCCCTCATCTTTCCTTCTCCTCTCCTTTGATTAATTTATTTTGCCCTCAACATTTCTTCATCCTCTCCTCTTCAAAGTGTCCGTCTCTTCTTCTTTCCTTCTCGTCTCCTCTTCTCCTCTCCTCTTTTTTTACTCATTTTGTTTCTTCAGTTTTTTCCTCCTCTCTTCTAACCTTCTCCTTTCCTCTCCTCCTCTTCTTCCATCTCCTCTTTCCTCCTTTCCTCTGTCACGTTTTGGTCCATCTGTCCTCTCCTCATCTTCTCCTCCTCCCTCCTTTCCGTCCCTCACATCCTTCTTTTATTCAATCTTCTTGTCATTTACCCTCCCCCACTCTCTTCTTCTCCTTCCACCTGGTCTTATCTCTCTATTTATTGTGACAGCTTGTCAGAGGTGTGTATATGTGTGTGCATATGAGTGTGTGTGTGTGTGTGTGTTGGAGACAAAAAAAGAGAAGCAACCGACAGATTTACAGTTAAGAGCGAGCGGCATCCGCAAACTGCAATATCAAAGAGGGAGAGAGACGAGGAGGAGGTCAGAGGCGAAGGAGGAGATGAAAGGAGAACAGAGGAGCGGAGCGGAGAGAGGGTAAAGAGAGGGCAGCGGGGGGGGGGTGACAGGTGATGTGTGTGTTTGTGTGTGTGTGTGTGTGTGTGTCCTACAGACAACATGTTATTAATAAAAACAGGGAGAAAATGTAATTATTACTCTTTTTTTAAATGACGTAAAGATGAGTGTGTGTGTGTGTGTGTGTGTGTGTGTGTGTGTGTGTGTGTTACTACCAAAATAATTATAGCTGAAATCAATTAAAAACATGACAAGAGCATGCATGCATATCTGTGTGTGTGTGTCGCCCACCAGAGTCCTCCTCATGCACAAACTTCACCAGACAGCGTGTTATTAACAAAAACTTCAACTTAGTGTAATTTGTAATTAGCAGTGTGAAAACATGTCATGTGTGTGTTTTCTTAGAAACTTAAAACTCTTTTTTTTTGCTATCATTGCACATATTTTCTGTGTGTTTGTGTGTGTGTGTTTGTGTGTGTGCTCGTCACCACCCCGCGCGTCAAAAAGAAGTCCTCCCCAGACAGCGTGTTATTAATGAAAACGTATAATAATCCATTTAAAAACATGTCATCATGATTAGAATAATAACAGTGGTTAAACTGACTGAGACGTTTATGGAGGAAGAAGTTCTCATCATCTACCGGCGTGTGTGTGTGTGTGTGTGTGTGTGTGTGTGTGTGTGTGTGTGTGTGTGTGTGTGTCTATTGTTTACATACAAAAAGGGTTGTGCACAAGAGAATGCATTTATAAGAAGAAACGCTGTCGACAGAATGAAGTGAGCAACACGACGACTTCTCTTCATGAAGTTCAGTTAAATATATTCAAACTCCAGAGACTCTTATTGTCTTAACTTCTGCAAGTTATCTCGCAGCGGTGGAATATAAGTTCTGTACTCTACTTGTGTTATGTCCTGTTCTGCAGCTTTATACTTCTCTTCTTCTGCATCTCAAATATCTAACTTTGTACTTATCTGACGGCTTTAGTTATGTGTTTAAATTTACAAAAAAGCAAACTTATGATGATGTAATAGAATCTGATGCAGTGTGTAGATTAAACCACCAACAGGATGTAAAGGAGGGAACATCTGCAGCAGGAACATTAAAGCACATTTTACTGCACAATCAGTACTTTTACTTTAAGTACTTTATGCTGATAATTTACTAAAGTAAGGATTTAAATGCAGGACTTTGACTTCTTCCACTAAAGAGTGCATCTTTAAAACGACTGACTTATTAAAGCACCTGCACTTTAACACATAAAGTAGTTTCTTTAGCACGTCTGATATTTCTGTAGTTTGCAGTTTCAGCAGAAACGGAGAGTTCCTAATGTGAATATCTGAAAACATTGTTTGTGCAGCTTATGAGTTCGTCATTCATGGAACATTTGTGTTTGTACGTTTAGTCGTGTATATGTGATAGCCTACTGTGAGTGTGTGTGTGTGTGTGTGTGTGTGCGTATGCGTGTGTGTGTGTGTGTGTAGGCAGACATGCTGTCGTTTTGATAGCTCGTCATTGAAGTGATCTGGTCCACTGTAATTTTCTACTCAAAGGAAACAATGCAACAATACATACTTCGCTGTCAAAAAAATAAAAAACCTCCACGCCGTGTGTGTGTGTGTGTGTGTGTGTGTGTGGTGGGTGTTCATGCTCTCGTCACTCGAAACTGTTGAATCGGTCTTAGTTTGCACAACATCTTTTTGTCTTTTGTTTCTTTTCTTCTACTTTTTCTATTTCTGTTTTCTCTCTCTCTCTTTTTTTTACGCTGTATCTATTTTTCTGTTCTTCTTCTTTTTCCTCCGCTGTGTTTGACATATTGGTGCCACCAATAAATCACTGCAGTCCCCCTTTAAAAGAGAGAGAGGGACAGGTAGAGGCAAAAGGACAGAGGGATGGATGAAGGGAGTTGTTAAGCATCTCATCAAAGTCACAAGGATTTGGTTTTTCTAGAAAAAGATGCAAACTGTTGTTTGTTTATTCAGAAGATCCTTAATCTCTAACTTCCTCATGAATGAGCAGGTAATTCTTTACATCTTACAGACGTGTACTATATAAAAAATATCATATTTAAGACTTTGATTGAAAAGAAGCGGCTGGAAAGACGAATAAGTGACAATAAGTTATTGAATATCACAAGATGTTAATGTTTAAATGTAGAACACGTCCGTTACCTTTAGCACATCAGTAGAATCTTCAGGTCCACTACATGAATGTGTGTTTCAGTCTGAATACATATGAACACCATGTGAATAGCCTGCAGGATTATAATAACGTAAAGTAAAATTGAACCGCAGCTAAGAAGCCAGTAAAACTCACATACTGCAACCTGACATAAAAGCACAGTCAAAGCAGTAAAACCACAAACTGTAACATGAAAGCAGAGTGAAATATAAAGCACACACACATAAAGACCATTCATTAAGTTTTTAATTATGACGGTGGCCAGTGCATACCGTAAAAGTCTGGTTTGGTAAATATGTTTAGAAGCATAAACGGTCTATTTAACTGGTTTAACCAGAATAGTTTGCATTCTTATCCAGGGCTTAACCTTTTCATCTCTTCAATTATAACTTTTATATGAGATTGTTCTGTTTGTTCGCAGGTAGCAGTTAATATAACCGTCTGCGTTGATTCAGACACCAAATATCCTGATAATCGATTAATCCTTAAAGTTATTTTTCTTGCCAAAATGTCATAAAATGCTGTTTTTAGCCTCAAATATGAAGATTTCTTGTTTTTATCTGTTCTATAATTAAAAAATTAATATATTTGAGTTTTGCGTTGACAAAAAAACGACATTTCAAAACAGTTTTTAAATCAGAAAAGTCGTTTTGTGTCAGTTTTGAGCAGTTAGCGGTTAGCTAACAGCCTGCATGTTAATAAATGGCAATGATTTATGAAATTGAACAAAGTTTTAAGACGGTTTAAGTCTAAATGATTCATAAAGCATAAAGAAATGTATAAAGTGTATCAAGTCGTTTAGTGAGTACAAGACGATGAGCAGTTTCCCAGCAGAAAAGCTAGCAGGCTAAACTAGCCCTAATCTGAGTTACAGCACAAAGTCATTAATTCAATGACTGAAATTGACCCCCATTAATTCAGCCATCCATCTCATTGAATAACTCATTTCAAATAATCAAATTAACAAACTAATTCCTCAGTAAAAGTGTAAACGTATTATAGGTTTCTTGAAAAGCTGGTAGCATTTAAGCTAGCAGGCTCAAAACTGCTTCCAAACTACCACAAAGACCGAAATTAATCCAAATTCATTCAATTACACGAAAACCTCTGACGTGATTTTAATCTAAATCTCTTTCACTTGTTCGAAATCTTAAACGCATTCGACTCACCAGCTTCCTGACGGATAGCAGTTAAGCTAGCACTGGTATACAAACTGACACAAGTCATTGATTCAAAGACTGAAAGTCATCAAAAACATTTACTTTTAAATAAAAATCTCAATCAAATGTATAAAATCTTTAACTGGTTGGACACGGCAGTTAAACAGCAGCAGATTAGGTTAAGCTAGCAGGCTCGGCGCTAATCTGAGCCCGCATTAATCATTGATTCGGTGTCTGCCTGTAATTGATATGTAAATAGCATGTTTAACCTCCATTTACGTGTGTGTTTGTGTGCGTCGACGAAGGCCAAGTCGCACACAGATGAGTGTGTGTGTGTGTGTGTGAGAAAGACGGAGTGAGTGTGGGAGTGCAAGAGGCATGTTGAAGGGGGGAGGGGGGGGGGTTGCTTCCAAGTTACAAAAGAAGTTAATTAAAAATGAAAAAACGAAGGGAGGGAAGACGGGAGTGGACGGAAGCAGTCGGGGGTGGACGGAGGGGGGGAGAGAGAGGGAGGAAAAAATAGAAAAAGGAGGAGGGGAAGGAATGGAGGGAGGGAAGCAGTGTTTTATTGAAAACGGGTGGACAAACAGTGTGTAATTGGCTGGGGCCGCAGGGGCTAAAGGAGAGGTTCAAAGAGAGGAGAAAGAGATAGAGAGCAAATTAACAGATAGTGGAGGGAGGACGAAGGGGGAGGAAGGGAAAGAGATGACATGGGAGAAAGAGAGAGGGGGAAAAAGAAAGTGTTGACTCAGAGAAAGACAAGATCAGTAGATAAGAGCGAGAGAGGTGCACTGCGTGGACAAAAGTGTGCGGACACCTGAGCGTTGCACCAATTAGCCGACGGTTGACTTTTGATTGGGCACAAAATCTTATCAAAAACAGCTTTTCCTACAATATTACAACAAACCTTTTGAATAATTGATTGTTTATATCACTGTTTCTATTGCAGCCTCTCAGTTTTATATCTTTGTACACAGAATATCTTTTGGGTTTTGAGCTCTTGTCGCATTAAAACGAGACGTTTAGGAAGTCTGGGAAACTTTTAGACATTTTATACAACAAATTATTAAAAGAACAAATAATCTGAAACCAAAAAAACAGTGTCCACGTACTTTTGGCCATGTAGCGCAAGTGTGGTCGCCGTTTTACCTCCAGGTAAATAAGGAGTTGCTTTATTAGCATTTGTGTGTGAGTGTGTGTGTGTGTGTGTGTGTGTGTGTGTGTGTGAGTGCTGACTAAGGCTTATCAGATTCTCAAGGGGCAAGAAAAAAAAGCCAGAAGAGAGCGAGAGAGGTTAGAAAAAAGAGGATCGAGGTATTCTCTCTCTCTCTGTCTGATTGAATGGAAGCTGAAAGGTCGCGACCTCTTTCTAAACACTCCACGGTTCTCAGCATTAATCAAATAACACTCACACACACTCACACTCAAACTCACGCACACACACAAACTATTGCGCTGACCTTCACACACATGCATGCACACCGAACACGCATATGTTTAAAAATCATATGGGCTTACGCAGGCAGATGCAAATGGTGGCTCGGCTCGCACACACACTACCAGGTGAATTTAGATAGGATTATCCACACATACCACACTGTATAAACAGTTTCAAATGCCCTGTGTGTGTGTGTGTGTGTGTGTGTGCACGCATGTTTCGCTCTCTCCACATCTTTATGTGTGTGTTGCTTGGTGTATTTGTGTGTGTGTGTGGTCGTAACAGTGACATCTGCACCGTTGGCTAAACAGCTTGCGAATATGCTGATAAAAACAACGCCGGCAGCCAAATTTACAACACCTATAAAACATACACACACACACACACACACACGTAGGCGCACAAACACACATAAACACACACACACGTACACTCAGAGGGCGTATTATGGTGAGATTTACGGTGTGTCTGTGTGTGTGTTTGGGTTTATTGCAGTTTACAGGACAGAGAGAGCGTCTATGTAAGCAACAACTATACTGTGTGTGTGTGTCGGGGAGAGATGTGTGTGTTTTGTTAGAGAAGGGCATCCAGAATCTGAATCTGAATGTAATTTAACATTTATTTGTACACAATAAATGATCGGATTCTCCTCTTTCTGTTTCTCTCTGGCTGTTCCTTGAGATGACCCCGTCCTGTGCAGTGTGTGTCTCTAAATGTAGTTATATTGTGAACTATTGATTCTCAGATAAACGTGTATTTTACAGATAAAACTGTGTTTTAGTGTCAAACAGTAAATCTGTTTTAAAAAATTTTTGGCATCAGATCATACACTTGTGTCCAATTAAGAATAAAGGTGCCCTTTGTAAGTTTTAACTGCCAACGGCGCGATGGAGCCAAGTTTTTATTAGCCGACCCTTGTTTTGTTTGTAACTTGTGCACCTGCACGTCGGGAGATGTGACGCTAAAAGAAAGACGCTCAGCTAATCGAAGCTGTGTCTGTATGTTATATTCCAGTAGTTTGAGGCAATGACAGTGCATAATATCCATGCTATAGTCCAACATAACCTCTGGTTACAGTTTTAATACAGTGAGAGTTCTCAAAATTGGCCCAAATTAAATTATTCTAAAAAAACACGACGTACGTGAGAAATCGGTTATAAAATCTGTTGGATTGTTGGACGAAACGTTTGATCGTGAGTTTTCGTTACGATGCTGGAAGAAGATCGGCAGAGAGCTGGGAGGTTCCCACCTGCTGATGGCTGTATGGAATGTCATTTCCACAAACGTTGGAAGATGGCGAGTACTACTCACCTGTCTGTTAAGTGGTTTCTCCAGTCTGATCTCGAGTGCACAGCCAATAGGGTTTGTTTACATAAATGTGACGTGATGCTGCTCAGTGTGCATACATGGATCCTAGCTACAAAAGTATTTGAAACTTTTACAGCCCCACGGTGCCATCAGGCTAGGGTAGTGACCTCCTAACTTGTAGTACAGTCCGCAGTGTAGCAGCACAACAGCACACTGTGGCTGTGAATGTGTGGGAGTGTGAGAATGTGCGACAGGAAGTCATTAAAAAATGAGCGTAAACATGCTCAAGAAACATTTTTCCTGGATAAATACAGCACCATTCTTAAAAAGAGTCAGTGCACTTGGAGCAGAAATAAAGGCCGTGTGTGTTTATGCAGCTTCTATCAGGAGCTCTTAACCTTTTCGTCCAGCTTGTAACCCACACTGAGTAAATTTAGCCTCAGCCTGGGACTAAAGCCTGCAACCTGCTTCTGTCCCGGCTGCATCTCATGAAAACATTCACCTGTTAGTGGAGCGTTCATTTAGAAGATGGAGTCCAGCTTCATCACGTGGGTTATGTCTACTCACATTTCTAACTTAAAGAAACATTGATCATTGCAGAACTAAATATGGTTGTAAAAACGTTGCTTGTTGCTTGAATTCTCGTCAGTTACAACGGATCCTGACGGCAGCCATGTTGGTTTTAATGGCGACCATTACAAAACATCGACCAGTTTTCCATACTACAGTATTTACAGCCCCAGCGAATGTGTGACAACACACACGACTACACACAACAGGAACTCTAAACAATAACATGAGGGGGAAAAACATACCAATAAATTATATCATAAATGTTCCAAATGGTCACGTTTTTGCTTAAATATTTATGAATGCAGAACTTTTATCATTTATATATATATATATATATATATATATATATATATATATATATTATTGCCATTTTATCCTAACATACTTAAAATGACCCTACAAAAGACTTGACATCCATCATAAACTGCATCAAATAGTTATGAACCGAAAATACAAAGAAATTGAGAAAAACACACAAATATTGATGATGGTCGCTCTGAGTTTAGAATTTGATGAACTGGATTAAGAAATAAGAAATAAGAAATAATTATGAGATAAATCGGAACACCACCATTAACATTTTCCATTTTTACCATTTTTTCTCCATTTACATCCATTTTCTTTTAGTTATTTCATTATTGATGTACCACAAATAATGTGTAATAATCATAAAAAATGCAAATAAAAAATGCAAATATGGTGATTTCTCCTTTTCTCAGTTTAATATCATTATACTGAAAATCTTTGGCTTTTGGACGAACCAAACAAGACATTTAAAGACAACCTTGGACTTTGGGAAACTGGGAACGACATTTTTCTCTATTTCTACATTTATCGATATGGAAATAATTTTAGTTGCAGCCTTCGTCACCAACTAAAATTGTACCAGGTCCATCAGTCGTAATGTGTGTAACCTGCTCTTTCAAGTCACCAGACGATGTGTTTCATGCTCAGAAGGCAGATTGTGTTTATAGTAACACTTTAAATCCAATAAAATAAGCTGGTTAGGTTGTTTACACGACATAATAACGGAATAATAAGAGCCTTAATAGGGTTATAATTGAATCATTGGAGTGTAAGTAAACACACTGATGGAAAAAAGTTCTTGAAGTTGAAACCAGGGCCACGGTGGAAGTTTAGCCGCTCTGAAGATGAACCAGTCCACATAAAAACAAAACTTCCTCCTCAGATCATTTCATTCTCAGTCTCAAACTTCAGTCTCAAACAGGAATGTGTGTGAATCTCTCTCAACCCGTCTCATGTTGCTCCTCGTTTTTGCTCTCTTCCTCTACTCCCCCATCCCTCCATCCTCTCCCCTCTCTGTGCTTCAAATTAGACAATGAAAACAATGAATTTGGTGTCTGTTTCTTTCTCTCTGTGTGTCTCCCCCTCCCCCACTTCTTTCTCTTCATCTCGCTCGCCCTCACTCTCTCTCGCTCGTGGTGACCCTGTGTCATACTCTCTCACCCATGATGAAACCCCCACTTCTCTCTTTTTTTTATTTTTTGTCTTCCTCTTCTGTCTGTTTTTTAGTTTTTCACCCTGTACTCAGATATCAGCATGTCACTCTCTATTTCTTTATCTTCCTGTGTGTGTGTGTGTGTGTGTGTGTGTGTGTGTGTGTCTCTCTCTCTCTCTCTCTCTCTCTCTCTCTCTCTCCCTCCCTCTCTCTCTCTCTCCCTCTCTGTCTTTCTATGTGATTTCATGCTCCAGCTGCTCTATTATCCGTCTGTCTGAGGTTGTGTTAACATCAACAATACTGCTACACATACACTGATGGACAGATAGATGGACAGGCAGATAGTCGGATTGAAATTCTGCAGTTAATTGTTCGTTCATTCTGCTGCAGCTTTAACGTGTTTCAAGTTTAAACAGAAGTAGAAGCTCAGCTTGACGCACGACTTGAACAAAAGCACAAGTTTAAAAGGTTTATGTTGGTGTTTGTGACATTTAACTAGAAATTAAAGGGGAAAACGCAATAAATCTAAATTTAAAAGTAACTTCCGGATATCAGGAGCGGGTTTTAAACAAGCAGCCGGTGTCATGCTCAACAGTTTCTACAACATCAACTTCATCATCTGAACCTAAGGAAGGTTTGAGCTCGACGTGACACAACTTCTGAGTTTAAGCAGAAACAGGAAGTTTAAACAGCCTCAAGATGAATTTAAACGTATTTCATGAGGTTAAACTAATAAATCAATTAAGAAGGATCTTAATCAGGAGCCCTGAGGAACACCGGTTTAAACAAGCCGCAGATGTTATGCACAACAGATTCTCCCAAAAGTCTTCTGCCTCAGCTATAGTGGATTAAAACGTCTTTAATGGTTGTATCTTCCTCAATTAACAAGTATCTTAACTAGGATCCCTGAGGAACACCGGTTTGAACGCTAAACAGTTTCTTTCTCCAAAAGTCAACTTTAATTTGCTTTAATGTGTTTATGTTTAGGTCTAATTCAACCACTAAGCTTGAGGAAAAATGGATTTTATCTTATTTAACAAGCCGTCATTGCTGTTATACAGAACAGTTTGTTTCAATTTGTTTACTTTTACCTCAGTTTAAATCATGAAAGCATTATATTTATATTACTTCTTTAATAATCCTTTAAACCCCTTAAATATTCTCCCATTACCAAACTGAAAGACCTAAATTCAACTGTATCCTTCCAAAACTAGTTGTTATTCTATAATGTTTACACCAGCTATTCTCAAACTGTGGCTCATACCTCCAAAATAGACCGCCATCTATTTTCTGCAGGGTCCCGGAATGGGGGGGGGGGGGTTTCTTTAGCCCGTGTCACAGGGGGAGACTAAGTGTGCTGAGTTCAGTCTGACAACATGAAACAGGAAAAGAATCCTGATATAGTCTTTTAACCGTTTTATCCCAAATAGTTTGTTTTTAACTTTATTGCCTTTGGACTTTATTTGATCTGGTTGCTAAACGTGACCCAACACAAACACTCGCCGCCCCCCTGGAAGAGAAACTTACTTGGTAATCCGATGTTTTTACATGCAGCAACTGGCAAACTGACGGGACTCCAGTAAATCAAGAAAACAGAGTTCAGTTATTTTCCAATAATGCTCTGGGTGTGGCGATCCTCCACTTTCGTTTTGTAGTCCCAGACGCTTTTTAGTTTTTTTGTGCAATGATGTTATCTTGACACTGGTGACCTTTGACCTTTCTGGTAAAGAACGTGGAAAAAGATTTACGGTGGAATTCTTTCCTTCTTTGTTTCTTTCTTTATATTTAAAACCCTAAATGAGAAAAAGAAACTGACCTGATCGTATAAAATCCTCTGCTGATCCCGAACTCATTAAATATTCATGATCGAAACGCCGTTAATATGAACAGCTGGTGAAATAAACAAAGTGACAACACACACTGATTGCTGTGGGTATTAATACGTTCTATATTTCTGGTAATTGCGTTTAGATGATAAAGACTTGAGGTACCTTGGAAGTAAATTTTACTTTAAAGCTGCACAAACTCTTTTTATTTTGACTTCTTTCTCCTGTTCTTCCACAATAGATGGACGGAGAAAATGTCTTCTTCTTCTTCTCTCTCGTTCATTAATCACTCCCTCCCACTGCTGCCCTTTCTCTCCTTCTTCACAGATGTTTCTCGCCCGTCAAATAATCTCTGTCTTCTTCTTCTTGTTCCTTTCTTCTTCCCTGCGAGACGATTTGACTCATGAACATTCTTTCTCTTTCTCCTTTAGTTCCTTTTCCTTTCTCTACTTTCTCTTTTCTTTTTCATGCATTTGTTTTGTCCTCCACCCATCTCTCTCTTCCATCTCTCTCTTCCATCTCTCTCTTCTCTCTCTCTCTTCCATCTCTCTCTTCCATCTCTCTCTTCCATCTCTCTCTTCCATCTCTCTCTTCCATCTCTCTCTCTCTCTCTTCCATCTCTCTCCCTCTCTTCCATCTCTCTCTCCCTCTCTTCCATCTCTCTCTCTCTCTCTCCCTCTCTTCCATCTCTCTCTTCCATCTCTCTCTTCTCTCTCTCTTCCATCTCTCTCTTCCATCTCTCTCTTCCATCTCTCTCTTCTCTCTCTCTCTTCCATCTCTCTCTTCCATCTCTCTCTTCCATCTCTCTCTTCCATCTCTCTCTTCCATCTCTCTCTTCCATCTCTCTCTTCCATCTCTCTCTTCCTCCTTGTTCTATCTTCTCCCATCTTTCCCACCGTCATCATTTCCTTATTTTCTCTTTTTTATTTCCGTCCTCTTTCCATTTTTCCTTCTTTTTATTTCTTTTTCATCCTGTTTTGATGAATTAGTTTTGCCCCCCCATCTCTTTCCCTCCCTCCCTCCCTTGTTCCATTTTCTCCGTCCTTATCTTCCATCTTTCTAACTTTCCTTATTTATATTTCTTTCTTTCTCTCTTTCCCCAAAACCTCCTCATCCATTTGTTTCATGTTCTATGAGTGCGAGAGATGAATCTTTCCACTGTTGTTGTTTGGATTCTTTCAGGATTTGTCAAATCTCAGCCATGTTTGTAGTTTTTGGAGGACGCAGGCTTTTCCTTTAATGTGTCGGTATGTAAAGAGAGAAGGAATGTGTGTGTGTGTGTGTGTGAACATTCATAACACTAACACGACTTAACACTTGTCTGTTTATCTAGTTGATTCCTGTGTGTGTGTGTGTGTGTGTGTGTGTGTGTGTGTGTGTGTGTGTGTGTGTGTGTGTGTGTGCAGAATTCAAACATCTGTAACACTTCCAAAAAAATTGTCTATGTGAGAGAATGTGTGTGTGTGAACTTCTCTTTTAACTCGGAGTTTAAAAGCAGCATTTCCTGCCTCGGAGGATGAAAGCTGCATGATTATTTGTCCTGTGTGTGTGTGTGTGTGTGTGTGTGTGTGTGTGTGACCCACTTGAGGCCAACAAATACCACAAGGCCTCACTGTTCGTGTAAACTCTTCCTTGATCTCGTCTTGTGTGTGTGTGAACATGTGGGTTTGAATGTACGCACCTGTGTGAGTGTGTGTTTTCCTAATGAGATGGTTGTGTGTGTGTGTGTGTGTGTGTGTGTGTGTGTGTGTGTGTGTGTGTGAGAGAGAGGTTCGTTCCCTCATGCTTTGTTTGGGGTGACCTACAAAAGCCACATTCTTCTGCCCCCCCTCGCTCTCCTCCCGCCTCATGCTATGGGCTACATACAGTGTTCGCAGCCATAACGACGTGTTATTCACGACTAACTTGTGTTAAAAACAACTTTATTGTTATTCCTTAAGTCGTATTGACAAAGAGCAACAATCAGAGATATTGTAAGAAAGCGAGAGGAAATGACATCCGACAATCAGCTCGTGTGGATCCAAGGTCAGCGCGACACTGAATGTCCCAAAACCTCTTTGAGAAGAGACGCAACATAATTCTTCTGTCTGTCATATTGCTTTCTATGAGCTCATCGATCTTCTTCTTTGTATGTTAACTGTAGTCCGTCTTCAGGCTCAGAGAAGAAGAATGCTTCTGTTAAATAATAATAACGTGGACAGAAGCATCGAATGATTCTCCCGCTTCCAGGCGACGTCTCCGTGTCGTACTGTCAGCTCGCACAAAGTCGTCTTTTATGTGTAAATTGGAGTCGTGCTGATCCGGGAACCTTCAGCTTCCCTGTTGTGAAATCATCATCATCGTTACAGATCCTCTCTATCTATCTGTCCATCATCATCATCATCATCATTAAATGTGCAGCAGGCCGCCATGTTGTAACTCCTGAAATCGTCTTCGGCAAGACGCTGCACGAGAAAGGACTGTTTAATGAACTTTAGATGAATGAATCTGCAAAGACTGAAGTGTCGCTGTAGAAGGTTTGACTTTAAGTAAAGTGGAAGTAGCGATTTAAAGAACATGTAAACCTTTATTGACGTCACAACGGGAAGTGTGTGAGTCCTCAACAACAGAAACACGTTTACTGCACGTTGTAAAATACAAAGAACAAAACGGGGGAAATGATCAGTCAGCGATAATTAATAGATGAACTCCATTAGAGCCCGAACGCTGAGTCGGCACAATCCCAGAGAGCACGCCGGACTCCCCGCTAACAGATTACCTGGACGACGACAGCGTAACGAGGCCCGATAACAAGCTGGATTAAAGAAAACTAAAGGTTTGGTTTAGTGTGTCGGGGAAATGTTTGCTTCCAGGAAAGGGAACGAGTGTCACACGGAGAGGCGACGTGTTTACTGGAAACACCACGAAGACGAGTTCCTTCATCTGTGGCGGCGCTCACATCTTACACACGTTAAGTTGCATCAAAGACTCCGTGTGAATACTGCCGCCACCTGATGCTTTATATTCTATCATGAGCTTGTGAAGGTGGAGCGCATTGCTATTAACATTCTCCTGGAAGGCGTGTGCCCCCCCCCTGTGATCAACGCATACTTTCATCTATAATAATGCGTCATTTATGTCAATTATATTTTATTATTTAACGCCGCAAAATAACTTTTCATAGAAACACAGTGCAGTACAAATAAAGAAAGATGGCGTTTGTTATTGAATCAGCCGAGCACGGGACTCTAACGTCTTCTTCGTGTGTTTCTTGCCGCCGTATGTTTCCGCTCTTTCTCGCAGCCCCCGTGAGAGCTGTGAACTACTTCTGAATGGAACCTGACACCAGTGGAGTTTGTGTTTGGTGCATCGCTGTCCAGATTTGTCAAACTTCCACTTTTCCGTCAGCATGTCGAAGGTTTGATTGTTATTGTATCTCGGGCAGGAAAGATATTCTCTAACCTTCTCGTCCTGCGTTGCTCTGCAGCTGCTGCGACATTATATCATCTGATATGATCCTTCTGTGCCACTATATCGCAGTTTGCATTGCAGAAGTGGTGTGTGCGTGTTCATCACGTCTGGTAAGTTCTAGCTGACGGGGGCTGTGAGCATGTAAGTAGCCGGCACACCTCCTCATTTCCTCCCTTTCAGAGCTCGCACCACCATGCTCCAGCACACCTTGTGTCCTTTAATGCAGAATGACAACGCTCCTGGTTCGGAGACCTGCTGAAATCCCCTCATGGCAGAAACGGTGTCATTTTGCATTAAACAGATTGTGTTTTGGAGCATAATGTTCCAGGGTGGCCCCTGAAATGAGGCGTTGCATCACTCTGAGCTAATGTCTCCACTACAGCAGCCCCGAGCCGGCAAATGAGCATTTGACTGGTGTTTTTAAACAAATGAGTGTTTTCTTCCTGTTTATCGGATAATAATCAACCTGCAGCGGGAGCTCGGCTTCCTGAGCCGCTGCCAAACAGAGTTCTTGTTCACTGTTAGTTTTATGTTTTTAGATGTCAAATAAGGAATTTAAAAGGCAGTTTAGAATCAGTAAACAGCCTCTTTATAACTCCAGAACTTTACTTCTTCAGCTCCACACTATCCTGACTGACAGCTGACTGTACACGTGTGCGTACGACGCAAACAGGAAGTGCTGATGGAGAACTCGGCGTACTTTAAATGGTGCACATTTGCCAAAAATGTTCACAAAATATAGCTGAAGAAGTGCAGCCCGCAGCGTAACTCAGAGTCCATATGCTTCCTGTTTACAAGTCCCGCAGCGCCTGAATTATGGGAACTATAGTTTCAAAACAGACAAAGACAAGAGAGCTCCAGAAGCGTCTGATTTATGGACGGAGGTGAAGTTGTACTTTGGAGGGTTAGCATGACCCAACAACAACAGTAATAATTCCTATTGACTCACTGATTGGACAGTTAACAGCCTTATAAAGTGACACAGTGTGTAATCGAACACCATCGACAGCCTTATAAAGGAGGACAACACGAACGCTGCAAACCGAGACGCTGACCTTTAAATCCACATCAAGCAGGTTGTGTAGTGAGGAGGAGACGCTCCAGGTGAATGGGGAACATTTCTAATTAATAGATATCACAATGAAACGCCTCCTGTTCATTACTTACATTAAGACAGCAATCTTTTGTATTACACGCTTTCTCTACGTTTATGTTTAAATATGCAAATGAGGCATTATCTTATTAATTATGTGCGAATGTGCACAGAAATGTACGAACATTAGCACGTTTTTAATCCTGCTGTGAGTGACATGTGAACAAAGCCCTCTGCACAAAGCTTCAGAATATAGAGAGGAATGAAAGTGGAAAGTTTGGTGTATGTAAGTGCTGCTGAAGTGGAGACTTCTGCTGAAGAGTGTGAGAAAAAGCTCCTTTAGAGAAAAGCTCCTTTAAAGATATGTATTGTAACATTCATACATGTTGTACACACTACAGGTGAACAGGGTCATACATGTTGTACACACTACAGGTGAACAGAGTCATACATGTTGTACACACTACAGGTGAACAGAGTCATACATGTTGTACACACTACAGGTGAACAGAGTCATACATGTTGTACACACTACAGGTGAACAGAGTCATACATGTTGTACACACTACAGGTGAACAGAGTCATACATGTTGTACACACTACAGGTGAACAGAGTCATACATGTTGTACACACTACAGGTGAACAGAGTCATACATGTTGTACACACTACAGGTGAACAGGGTCATACATGTTGTACACACTACAGGTGAACAGAGTCATACATGTTGTACACACTACAGGTGAACAGAGTCATACATGTTGTACACACTACAGGTGAACAGAGTCATACATGTTGTACACACTACAGGTGAACAGAGTCATACATGTTGTACACACTACAGGTGAACAGAGTCATACATGTTGTACACACTACAGGTGAACAGAGTCATACATGTTGTACACACTACAGGTGAACAGGGTCATACATGTTGTACACACTACAGGTGAACAGAGTCATACATGTTGTACACACTACAGGTGAACAGGGTCATACATGTTGTACACACTACAGGTGAACAGAGTCATACATGTTGTACACACTACAGGTGAACAGAGTCATACATGTTGTACACACTACAGGTGAACAGAGTCATACATGTTGTACACACTACAGGTGAACAGGGTCATACATGTTGTACACACTACAGGTGAACAGAGTCATACATGTTGTACACACTACAGGTGAACAGGGTCATACATGTTGTACACACTACAGGTGAACAGGGTCATACATGTTGTACACACTACAGGTGAACAGGGTCATACATGTAACTGACAGATATCATGAAGCTTCCCCACTTCATGACTCACATTAACACTGTATATATATATATATATATATATAGATTATATATATATATATATATATATATATATATATATATATATATATATATATGAATATATATATATAAATATATATACTTTATATATATATATATATATATATATATATATACTTTATATATATATATATATATATATATATACTTTATATATATATATATATATATATACTTTATATATATATATATATATATACACTTTATATATATATATATATATATACATATATTCATATATATAAATATATATATATGTATATATAAAGTGTGTATATATATATATATATATATATATATACAGAAGACTTTAGTTGTCTCGTCTTGAAGAGCAGAGATGTTTCCTCTCTTCAACACGAGCAGATTGAACAGAAGATCATCTGCTGGAGACGTTGATCAATAAAAGCTGGTCAATAATTTGCTTCACCAGCTGCACCCCCCCCCCGGCCTGCACACCAACAACAACAAACACAGCTGAATATTTAACCTACGAGGGATGAAAAGCTGTTTCTGTTGCCAGAGAAAGCAAATGACAAAGCAGTTTGATTGTTCCAGCAGTTACACGGTGATGTATCGCCTCCTCGCTGGACCTTTTCTCTAATTAGCCTGATTGTGTCTCTCTCTCTCCGTCGGGGGAAATGTGATTGTATTGTTTGTGTCATGTACAGGCCTCCGTAGCTTGGGGGGGGGGGGGGGATTACAGTCGGAGACGTCTGGTCCCAATCAGAGGTCGATAAAGGTCACGGCGCACTGACGGCGCTTGATATTTTATCATAACCTTTATCAAAGATGGTTCTTTAGTCGTTACTCGGGTTCAAGAGAAGACTTCAGATTATAATCTTTCATATGCTAATCGTGGATTAATGTGCTTCAAGTCACTGTAAATGCTTTTATTTATGATGCTTTAGAACCACGCTGCTGTTTTACAGATAACAACAAAACCTCCATCTCAACAATATTAATATGAAATATCATTAAATACAATAAAATGTAGCATAATTAAGAATGTTTATAATGTATTTATTCATTCAGTCTATATATATATATATATATATATATATTTATTATTATTATTATTATTATTATTATTATTTGCATAATAATGTTTTATTTATGTAACATATATTTGAATTAAACATAATGAACATAATATGATTGTATCAACACAAAGTATTTTCCATACTAGCATTGATAATAATAAAAAAAGATATATAATAATAATGATAATAATGATATTAATAATAAAATAATATTTAATTAGGATAATTATAATTATAATGATAATAATAATAATACAATTTATAATTATATGTAATTATAATAATAATAAAATAATAATATTTAATTATAATAATAATATTGATAATAATAATAATACAATTTATAATTATATGTAATTATAATAATAATGACAATAATAATAATAATAATAATAAAATATAAAATAATATTTAATTATAATAATATTGATAATAAGAATACAATATATAATTATATTTAATTATAATAATTGTATTGATAATAATTAGAATTAGAATAATAAAATATATAATGATAATAATAATAATAATAATAATAAATGTGTGCTGCACTAAAATGTATAAAACATAAGATGTCAATTATTTAAGACACTAGAATATGATTTCTGACAAATACCCAAACTGTACTTTTTGACAAATACTTTGAGAAATAATAATAATACTTATATAGATAGTATATATAGTTATACTATAAACACGTTTTTAAATGTTTAATGCGGTTAAATGTAAATAAACAACATTTAGATTTAAATCTTTGTGATGAAGAAATAAATAAAGGAGATTATAAATCGAAGCAGACGTTTGTGTCACAGAAACATTTTAGCCGTAATCACTGGAATTAGTTCCCCCCCCCCCCATGTAAGGAAGATGTACGAGCTGTGTCTCAATAATCCCAAACCTCTCAGTTCTGCAGATAAAGCTTCTTTCTTCTTCTGTGATTATCACCTGAAGCTCAGACTTCCTCCGGCCCGGCGTCCGGCCCGGCGTCCGACTCTGGAACGCTTTACGTAAAGACGCAGTTTAACGTTTGGACATCAGCTGTTGTGAAGGGCGAGGACTAAAACGTTTGCAGCCTGAGAACGAGCTGTTAATAAAGTTGATATGTTAGTTCATCGCTGTAAAACTTTACTACTCTTTGAATGTTTATCATTTTATATAATAACCAGCTCAGTGTGTGTGTGTGTGTGTGTGTGTGTGTGTGTGTGTGTGTGTGTTTTATTACATTACTGTTATCACTTTTATAATGGCTAGCTGTGTGTGTGTGTGTGTGTGTGTGTGTGTGTTTCCTTACACAGCCAAGCCGACCTACCACGAGGGTGTAATAGAGTAAAAGCTAATCTGTGTGTGTGTGTGTGTGTGTGTGTGTGTGTGTGTGTGTGTGTGTGTGTGTGTGTGTGTGTGTGTGTGTGTGTGTGTGTGTGTGTGTGGTGTGTGTGTGTGTGTGTGTGTGTGTGTGTGTGTGTGTGTGTAAATCTGTAATAATAATATATTCTGGGAGATTCAAAGTGTGTGTTTATGAACGGAAAGAGCTGTGTGTGTGTGTGTGTCCACTGTGACCCAGTGTAAACTAATATTGATTCAGCTGTTGGTGTTATACACTAGTCATAAAACTGGACTTACTGTAGGATCCAGGCTTACCTTCTGACTCCGTGTGTGTGTGTGTGTGTGTGTGTGTGGTACGAAGATTGTCTGCTGTGTTTGAGGTAGTGTGTGTGTGTGTGTGTGAGTGAGTGTGTGTGTGTGTTACGTGGGTTGGATTTACACCATGTGCGGTTACATTTTAAAAACCCAGTTTGGAGTGAAACTGTGTTGTGGTGAGGACCAACATGGCGTCTTTGTTCTCACACCTGCAGTGAGAAGAAAGTAAATGTTTCAGTTCAACATGAAGTAACGTAACGTCCACCATGTTTCCTCCATGTTATCTACGTGACACATTTGACTGGCGCTCTTTTGATTGCGTCATCTTGTTGCTCTTCTTCTGCAGCAGTATAATGGCGCCTGACTGGACAGTTAATAAAACACATTTGGTTTTAAATTTGGAAAAGTAAATCTTGTGTTGATTGGATGAGCTGATGAAGAGTCGATGAAGAGTCGGTGAAGAGCCGGTGAAGAGCCTGTGAAGAGTCTGTGAAGAGTCGATGAAGAGTCGATGAAGAGTCGGTGAAGAGTCTGTGAAGAGTCTGTGAAGAGCCGATGAAGAGCCGGTGAAGAGCCGGTGAAGAGTCGATGAAGAGTCGGTGAAGAGTCTGTGAAGAGTCTGTGAAGAGTCGGTGAAGAGTCGATGAAGAGTCGGTGAAGAGTCGGTGAAGATTCGATGAAGAGTCGGTGAAGAGCCGGTGAAGAGTCGGTGAAGAGTCGATGAAGAGCCGATGAAGAGTCGGTGAAGAGTCGGTGAAGATTCGATGAAGAGTCGGTGAAGAGCCGGTGAAGAGTCGGTGAAGAGTCGATGAAGAGTCGGTGAAGAGTCGATGAAGAGTCGATGAAGAGTCGGTGAAGAGTCTGTGAAGAGTCGATGAAGAGTCGGTGAAGATTCGATGAAGAGTCGGTGAAGAGCCGGTGAAGAGTCGATGAAGAGCCGGTGAAGAGTCGGTGAAGAGTCGATGAAGAGTCTGTGAAGAGCCGATGAAGAGTCTGTGAAGAGTCGGTGAAGAGCCGATGAAGAGTCTGTGAAGAGTCGGTGAAGTCGTTACTCAGAAAATCTTTTTCACCATGTTTGATGTTCTTGTGCACAACTAGAGCTCATTTTACAGGGTGGGAGCGAGAGAGAACGAAGTGTGTGTGTGTGTGTGTGTGTGTGTGTGTGTGTCTACAGTGTGTGTGTGATATATGGGGACGGTGAGTAATACTGCATGTGTCATTCTAAGTCCCCAGAGTTTTCTTCTTCTTCTTCCCTCTCCTCCTCTCTCTCTCTCTCTCTCTCTCCTCTCCTCT